>NW_026614722.1:0-126830 GCF_030052815.1 Hevea brasiliensis | reverse complement strand
CAAATTAATAATAAATAAAATAAAAATTCAAAAAAAACAAAAAAATAATAAAAAAAAGTATATCTTAATCTTTTTAACAATTTAATTATTCTCATGTTTTGCTTCCTTTTTGCATTTTCTTTGTTAGCCACATTGTTACCCCTTAGCGCCATTACAACTTTTAAAAGTCCTTTGGATCTCTTGATTGTGTTTTGCTACTTTAGTGGAGATTGGAATAGTTAGTTTGCCTATGGGATTGGCATATTATTCATCCATTTAAACTATTTCCATCATCATTTGAGACGCATTAGTTTATGAATTGTTTTAGAGTCTATTTTAGCATGATTTCTCTATCTAATTGATTGGTTTGGGTTTGATGGAATGAATAATTGACCTAAGACTAAGCGGTGATAACTTTGGTGAGAATTGAATTATTTATATATCTTGTGTAACACTCTCCCTGTAGCAACTTCGTACATTCTATTATTCCGGTGACCAGTGTTGGTCCGGACAGCTAGAACGTTCAGAAAATTATTTAAACTAAAGTGAGGAACCATAATTAACTTAAATATTAATAAGAAAAATTTATGGAAAATTTTAGAAATAAAATACAACTAAGTTGAATGAGCCGGTGCCTAGCGATGGGTAATCAAGTGGGAAGTTGTGGCTCTCGCAACTAGGAGACCTAGACCTAGGGAAAAATTCATAAAATAATTTTTGGGACTCCAGAGAAGAGTCATTGAGGTTTCTATGGCATTAGAATGCCTAGAAAAGGTTTAGAAAAATTTTTCAATCAGTACAGACAATTTTAGTCTGTTAAGTCAAACGGAGGGCATTTTGGTCATTTCATCTTCAGAGATGATTTTTAGCTGACTTGTCCAGTTAAGTAAATAATTATTATGACATAAAATGTGAATAAATATTGCTAAAAATTAAATTGAAATTTAGTAGACAAGAAAAAGAAAGAAAATTAAAGAATTAGAATTATGACATCATTATGATGTCATTAAAAATCCTCCCACCCAGTCAAACTTTGACACATGGCATTAACTTATTTGAAATGAGTTAATGGGCAGAAAAAAAAAAGAAAGAAAAATCAGTTGCTTCGTCAACCTTTGGGGCAGCCAAAAACTTGGAGAGAGAGAGAGAGGAAAGAAAACCTCCATGAAAGCTATCCCAAGCTCCCAACCTCACCAAATCTCACCCCAAAACCCTAGCCTTCTTCACAAAAAATTAATCTAGCAACTTGAATATCCTCTAGGCAGCCAAAAGAGGAAGAAAAAAAAGAAGTTTGGGTAGCTTAAAATTCTGCTCCATTCAAGGTTAGTGTCCAATCCTTGTTCCTTTTGCTTTAATTCATGTTTAAGGGCATGAATTATATAGGAAATGTAAGAAAATAAAACAAAAAAGTGTGTGTGTGCACCCTACAATTTTGGCAGCTAGGGTTAGCTAGGGTTTGATGATTTTTATTAGTAGAAAAAATGGTTTTGAGCAGCCTTTGGTAGTGGATGAGGGATTGAACATAATTGAGTAAATGAAATGCAAGAATTGTGCATGTGTGAAATGAAAAAAATTGGACACTTGAACAATTCTAGGGTTTGCTCATGTGATGGTTTATTAACCTTGTAATGGTCAATTAGTGACCATTTGAATATGTGTGAGGAGGAAATGAAGTGAGTTGTAGCTTGGGATTTGAGTTAGGGTGGGCTGCCTTGTGTGACCTGCAGGTCTTGATGTGAGTCCAGCCTGTTTGGGCAGCCATAACTTGGGTTGTGTAGTTTCAATTGGTGCAAAGCCAATTGGAAATGAAACTAGACACATAATGTCACAATGTTGATGAAAAAACCATGCTCAAAAAACCAAACCAAGTTGACCAAAAGTTTGCCCTAATCTGGGTGACCTGCAGTCTGCCTGGGCAAAATGATCAAATGAAAAGTAGTTGGTCATTTGGACATAACTGAGTGTAGAAAGGTCCAATTGACCTGAGATTTTACCAGCAACAAGCTTAGATATAGACCAACAACTTTCATGAAGAAATCTCACCCAAATTATGACCAGAACATATTCAAAATGTGAGTTGCCATCACTATTCCTAACACTGTAGATTTGGTTAGTCCAAAAATTCTGGAAAAATTTCAATCCGGCCAGTTGTGGTTTTTGGGCCGTAACTTAAGTTACAAAACTCCAAATGGAGTGATTCAAAAAAGGAAATTCAACTAGACAATATAAGAAACAACTTTCGTATTGATCATTTTGCCAAATTTCCACTGCAAAAATGACCAATAGAGCAGCAAAAATAAAGCATAAAAACTAAAAATTCTGCCCAATTAACATTAAGCTTAGAAATTGTATTGGCAACCAATACCAACAAATTTTGAATGCAAAATTTGGTATGTTAGGAGTATTAGAACCAATGTACCTATTGCCTATGTAAAAGTCAACATTTTTGTTGACTAATGAATGGAATAGTAACACTAAAACTTAAATTTCAAAAATTGTGAAACTTAAAAGTGTTAAATGCCCTAGTAGGCCTAATGTGATTGGTTTGGATAGGTTGGCATGCCAATAGGTTTCAGTTAGCAGTACTGCACATGGCATTATGACATTCTATGATTTCATGGCTTTTAGCCATTCTGACATTGTGTTGATATTTGGCCTTATGCGTATTGTTATTACAGCTTATTAGCTATTCTGTTGCAAACCAGGAGATGCATATGTGACCAATGGTGTGACGGCCCGAGGTACTAGATACCTAGTGCCAGTTTACCCGTTTATCCAGTCCAGTCATCCAGTATAGGTTACTTGGGCACCCAAAAATGAAAGTGAATAAATTTAATGAAATAATGAATAGAACAAGTACATAATAAATAAGATTACCAATAATGATAAAAAAAAATTGTCTGCATAAGACATCAAAACATGCACTGCATATTTCCTTCCTGTTATTTCTTTTTATTTTATTATTAGCACCACTAAGTATTATTGCTTAGCGTGTTGCTTTTGCCACACGTAGGTTCTGGAGATACTGACCGAAAGCCCAGTAGACCACAGACTAGGTGAGACCTCCTGCAGCTCTGCATAGTGTCCGTGTCACCTCACCATCTTTAGTGCATTGGTAGGACACTAGATTTCATTTTGATATTTTGTAACTAACTTTTATTTTCTCTTATGTAATTGAGACTTATGTAATGTATTTTGATGTTAATGTAAATAGTGGAAATTGTGTTTATGAATGGAAAATTATATATGAATACCATGAGAAATGAATGATTGAGAAATGGAAATGTTGTTGAAAAATATTGAGATTTTGATGATTATTGGAGTTTGAGAATGATTGGAAATGATTATTGGAAGTGTTTTTCACAGGTTCTGAAGAATTGTTTTCTCCATTTTTAGCTGGTACTCTGCCAGATTTTCTCTAAAATTTTCGGAACCTCAAATAAATTACAATTTCAATAAATGACTTAAATGAATTATATTTCACAAATTATATTCAAAACTATGATAAAAATAAATTAAGGAAGAATAAAAATGATTGAGATAAAATAGAGTGTTCCGGTACACTGTGTAACATATCTTACTCGGATATACTGTAGACGGGTAAGGAGTGTCACATTTAGTGGTATCAGAGCACGGTTTAGGCATTTTTGGGCCTAGATCAAGTCCATACCATGCATTGCATTTATAAGAGTCGAGGTGACACTAATGCAGATCTGTTTGTCTTTGTTATTTTGAATAGGATATGGACCCCACATCTTAGAGGGCAGTTGAGGAGGAAGTGGAGAGTCATGCTCCACCTACACCAGCTGAGACTAGGGGTAGGGGAGAACCTGCTCCGCCAGCTCCATCAGAGCCTGCTCAGCCTCCACAGGTCATATTCCAGCAAATGGCGGAATTCTTCAAACAAATGGCTGGGGTAATGCCACCACCGCCACCACCTCCACAACCGAAATCACACCTAGAAAGATTGAGAAAATTTGGAGCAGTAAACTTCTTTGGCAAGAGAGAAGATGATTCTGTTGCAGCCGAAAATTGGTTGAACAGAACAGGCAGAGTTTTAAAACAACTCCACTGCACTCTTGAACAAAATCTAGAAGCTGCTGTATCTCTGTTGCAAGATGATGCATATGAATGGTGGGATACGGTGTCCAGTGAAGTACAGCCAGAAGTAATAACTTGGGACTTCTTCCTCTCCGAATTCAAGAAGAAATATGTGGGTAGTGTATACCTAGAAGAGAGAAGAAGGGAATTCAATAACCTGAGGTAGAGACAGTTGACAGTGGCCGAGTATGAAAGGGAATTTGTTAGATTGAGCCGCTACAGAAGGGAGATGGTCCCTAATGAAGTTGAAAGATGTAAGAGATTTGAAGAGAGATTAAATGACAATATAAAGATCATGATCACTGCTTTGGGAATCACAAACTTCACCAAGTTAGTGGAAGCTGTAATAAAAGTTGAAAAAGTAAGAATAAGTGAGCAGATTAGAAGGGAGAGATAGCAAAAGAGAGGCTCGGGTCAATCTAGTTCATCTCCTACACCTGGGAAGAAGTTCAAAGGTCCAACTACACAGAGTTCAGGTCAACCACAAGGTCAGGGTCAGTCTCAGGGGCCCAGGCCACAGTTTACCCCTAGGAGGTCAGTCCACACCATCAGTGGGTAGCTCTCCAGGGATGGGGTTCAGGGGACCAACCCCAGCGTCTTCTGCATGTCCACATTGCCTGAAGTGGCATAAGGGGGAGTGTTGGAGAGTGACTGGTGCATACTTAAGGTGTGGGTCGACAGAGCATCAGTTGAGGAACTGTCCACGCAGAACTACTACAGTTGCTCCAACACAAGTAGACAGACCTGCTCCTGCACCACAAAGGGGTAGGAAATCGCAAATCGAGCAAGTGGGACCATCACGAGGCCTACATCCGAGCCGCAGAAGGCACGAGGCGGACCACTGCGAGCCTATGGTGTGAAAGCTTAGGAGGAGCAAGATGCCCCGGACGTCATCAGGGGCACGTTCTCCCTCTACAATACATTTGTGCATGCATTGGTGGATCCAGGATCCACTCATTCATACATCTTCATCAACCTACCCATAGAGAGGGGGATATTAGTAGGAGAGAGTGGCCAAGACATTCTAGTCACTAATCCATTGGGCCAGAGTGTAGTGGTGAACAAAGTGTACAAAGGTTGTCCGTTAAGGATTCAGGGGTATGAATTCTTGGTAGACCTGATTGAGTTGCCTTTCCATGAGTTTGACGTGATTTTGGGAATGGACTAGTTATCACGTCATCAGGCAACAGTTGATTGTAAATTGAAGAGAATTTCTTTGAAAACTCCTGAGGGCAATGAGATTATAGTTGTGGGGGAAAGGATAGATTTTTTGTCCAATGTCATCTCAGCCACAGTTGTAAGAAAACTGATGAGAAAAGGCTGTGAAGCCTACCTAGCACATGTGGTAGATGCTAGGCAGGTTAAGTTAGATTTATGTGACATACCCACAGTAAAAGACTTCCCAGATGTGTTCCCTGAAGAATTGCCTGGTTTGCCACCAGAAAGGGAAGTTGAATTTGCTATTGAGATACTGCCGGGTACAGCACCAATCTCTATTGCTCCTTATAGGATGGCGCCCACAGAATTGAAGGAACTGAAAATCCAGTTACAGGAGTTACTGGATAAGGGGTTCATACGCCCCAGTGTGTCACCATAGGGAGCTCCAGTGCTGTTTGTGAAAAAGAAGGATGGGACTTTGAGGTTATGCATTGATTACCGACAGCTGAATAAAGTGACTGTGAAGAATAAGTATCCATTACCTAGAATTGATGATCTGTTTGATCAATTGAAGGGAGCAGGAGTATTTTCCAAAATTGATCTCAGATCAGGGTATCATCAGTTGAGGGTGAAAGATGCAGATGTGCCAAAGACTGCATTCAGGACTCGGTATGGGCATTATGAGTTTTTGGTGATGCCCTTTGGCCTAACAAATGCACCAGCAGCATTCATGGACCTTATGAACCGTATCTTCTATCCATACCTAGATCAGTTCGTAGTGGTCTTTATTGATGATATTTTGGTGTATTCCAAAACCAGTGAAGAACATGATGAGCATTTGAGGATTGTTCTGCAAACCCTGAGAGAAAAGAAGCTATATGCTAAGTTGTCCAAGTGTAACTTCTGGTCGAATGAGATTGCATTCCTTGGACACATAGTGTTAGCTAATGGGATAGGGGTGGATCCCAAAAAAATAGAAGCAGTGATGGCGTAACACCCCTATGTTCGGTAGTGCATTCTACTATTCCGGTGAGCAGTGTTGTCCGAGCAGCTAGGATGCCTAGAGCTACACTTCGATATGAGTGAGGAGACATAAAATAATGAAATACAAGAAAATAAAATACAAGAAAAACAAAGGAAAAATAATAGCGAAGAAATGTAACCAAGTTAAGCGAGCTGAGAACCCTAACGATGGGTGACTGCACCGGGAAGTCACGACGTGGACCGTTGACTAGCCCTGGACCACGGGGAACCCTAGAAAATATTTTTAAGACTTAAAGAGATATCAATTGAAGTATAAATATCATTAGAAATATCAAAGAAAAATTAATTAATTAGTACAAAGAAAAGTGAGAAATAGAAAAACGAACAAAACCCGGTGTTACCGAAAAATCGGGAATGCAACCCGAACAGGGGAATTATGGTCATTTGACACCCCGAATTGTCTTTTGACCTAAATGTCCATTAAAAACACATGATATTACACTTGGAAAATATAATGAAAAATTGAATTAGTGGTACTTAATGTAAATAGCCAAAAATGGGGTATAAATGGAGTAATTAACACTTAAAACATATTAAATCATTAAACTATGGTGAGTGGAGCACTATGGGATTAAACAATTCTTAAGTGGGCAGGTGTAAACCCACTCACACTTCATCTTCTTCATTCATCCCTTCCATGCTGTAATGAAACCCTTAAAAATCCTCCATAGCCGAATTGGGTGAAGCTTCCTAAACCTCCACCATTTCCATCCTAAACACCAGAGTTACTTCATTAAAGTTTATCCTCACCTTGCAAGGAAGAGTTTGATAGCAATTTTAAGAAGTTTTGGTGAGTTTTTGAAGAATTTCCAAAGTGGTAAGTTTTTGTTTTTCATTATTGTTTTATTAAAATTTATATGGATGTTATGGGCACTTGATTTATGGAGAGATTTTTGAGGTTTGATGTTTAAATGGGGATGTGTACTTTTGGCAGCCATGGAAACTCTTTGAGGACAGCTTATTCTTGCTTGTAAATGGTAGATTAAAGGGTTGATTAAATGTTTATGTGTGTAGAAATTTATTTGGGTGATGTATACTTAGTATATGTGAATGTGTATTTGAAATTGGAAGCTTGGAAATTAATGGAATGTAAATGCATGAATCGGCAGCTTGGTTTAGTGAACCATAAGGATGTTATTTCATGTTTGGTTTATGGAATATTAATGTTGAATTGTAGTAGTTGTTATGGCAGCTTGGGTATATGTATAGTGGTGTGAGGTTGGACATGTAAATGAGCATGATTAGGTGATTAAATTGTTGTAATTGAGTTTGACAAATTTTGCACTATATGGTGTATGTTGAGTGTGATTATAAGCTACCAAAATGATCAAAAATATGTTGTAAAATATGTTTAGGTTATGGTACAAACCAGATTGGGTAAAAATGTGTAAATTGGTAAATGCTAAAAGTGATCTTTGATGAGTAATAAAGGAAATGCAATAGTGCAGTTAAGTTTTGGGCTTAGAACTTTAAGTGTGTGGCTCCAATTGGTATGAGACCAATTGGAGGTGAAACTAGGCACAAAATGTGCCAACTTTCATGAAGGAAGCTTGCCAAAATTCTGCTTGTAAGGTAACTTGAAAAATGACCAAATCCGGATTAGTGCAATTAAGGCCTAAAAATTGACCATTTGGGCAGCAGTTAGTGTTTAGCCCATAACTCACTCAAAACAGGTCTAATTGACCTGAAATTTTGACCATGAATAGTTAAGATCTATATCTACAAGTCTTATGAAGACACTAAAGCCCAGAAATGACCATAAGCAAGTCAAACAGCTTGCACAAGTTCGGGTCCAAAAACTGGCCGAATCAAAATTGACCTAAAATGACCTAAAGTGACCAATTTTGATGCATTTTGACCAGCAATAGTAAAATGACCATAACTTGGTCTACATAACTCATAATGACCTGAAATTTTGCCCCACGTGCAATAAGACATAGATCTACAAGTTTGTAGTTTTGACCGAAATCCGAAAACTGAGAAAACTAAGTCGTCTGGCTAGGTCAAACTAGTATCTCAGAATCCGGCAAATTGCAAGAAAACGCAAAATACATGGAAATGAATTTGGTAACATGTACCAACCCTAAAAGGCTATTGAATGTGACATATTAGTAACATTAAAACCTAATTTACCTAGAATGCATCGAGGGCCGACATACTAGGTTGATTAAGCCAATAATAGCATTCAGTGAATTACTTATCAAGCATTATCGTTAGAGACAATTTAATTAAGTACTGGAACACTTCAAATTGTGTTTCTCAGTTAGCAAAGATTCAGGGAAAGGGAAAGAAACACTGAGTCAAGGCTAGGAGACAGTTATCAGAGGTTTGTGCACAACAGTTATTTCTTTTGATTTTTTCAATTGAAATAAATTATGACTATTTGTATATTATTGTTTTAAATTGTAGAAATGTGCTTAAATGGATACTTATTGCTTGAAAAGCATTGTAAATGGTTTGAAATTGTGAAAAATTGTTTGAATAATATTGATGGATACTTATTGATTGAAAAGCATTGGAAATGGTTTGAAACCACAGCTATCATGTATATTGATTGTATTCCTCGCTAGCTTGTCTAGTGGGACGAATTGAATTTCCTCTCTGGCTGAAGTGTTGAGGTGTGTGCCTGTTGAGGAGGAATAGAATGAGTACTCATATTATT
Organism: Hevea brasiliensis; assembly: GCF_030052815.1. Taxonomy (NCBI): domain Eukaryota; kingdom Viridiplantae; phylum Streptophyta; class Magnoliopsida; order Malpighiales; family Euphorbiaceae; genus Hevea; species Hevea brasiliensis. The sequence goes on along the minus strand of NW_026614722.1, from coordinate 117,886 downwards.
GCTAGCTAGCTATGTTATTCCTCATTAGCCATCGGCTTTTGGGACGAATTGAACTTTGGAACATGATTAAGCTGTGTGTGATTTATTGATATGTATTATGAGATTGTGAAACGGAGTTTAAATTCTTATTGACATTCACTGTCTTTTGAATTTAACCATGATTTGATTTATTGAAATTTATTGTGATATTGAGAAATGGTGTTTAAATTCTTATTGACATTTATTGTCTTGAATTTAACTATCATTTTAAGTATCCACTATTTATATAATTTATGATTTGTGATTTAAAGTTGTATTTAGTTAATGTTGTGCACCACTGAGACATTGTCTCAGCGATAGCTTTTCATTGCTGTCGCAGGTAGACAGACGGACAGGGCAGCAGACTAGGCTGCTAGTACCTTCAGCGAGAGATCATTGGTTATATTGAGTATACCACATTTTGCATTTTGTACTGTAATGTATGTTCACTGTATGTATATATTGTTCTTAGTTTTGAGCAGTTGTAAATTAAAATTGTACATTGAAGTTGTAAAATAAAGTATGAGTTATTTTGGCTTGTAAAATTTGTACTGTATTTCTTTTATCTCAGCCTTTGAAAAATTATTGTGGATTTGAGTTGAGAAATATATATTGTGTTGTTTAACTGTTGGAGTTGAGATTGAGAAATCTGTTTGAAGTGCTTTTTACAGGTTTTCTGAAGAACTATTTTATTCAAAATACAGAGGGCACTCCGCTAAAATTTTTACAGAAATTACCACTAATTCAAATGTGTTAGCACTTTCACTTAAGTTCAAAAAAAAATATATTTTAACACCTATAAATAGTGCTCACCTCTGTAAAAAGAAGTAGGAAAAGTTTTAAAATCCCTTGTAGTATATTTAATGGGTTATCAGTAGACGAAGTTGGTAATTCATTAGGTATACTACGGGATCATGTTATGCCTTACAGAGGGGTAGGGTGTGACAGATGGAATGGAAGCCTCCCAGAAATACAACTGAGGTCAGAAGCTTCTTGGGGCTAGCTGGGTATTATAGAAGATTTGTGAAGAGATTTTCCTTAATAGCTGCTCCAATGACCAAGTTGTTACATAAGAATGTCAGATTTGACTAGAATGACAAGTGTCAGACTAATTTTGAGAAGTTAAAGGCTATGTTAACAGAGCCACCAGTGTCAGGAAAAGACTTTGTGGTCTACAGTGATGCCTCTTATAATGGGTTAGGGTGTGTATTGATGCAAGAGGGGAAGGTGGTCGCTTATGCTTCTAGGCAGCTAAGGCCACATGAACAAAATTACCCTCCTCATGATTTAGAACTTGCAGCAATTATCTTCGCACTGAAGATATGGAGGCATTACTTGTATGGTGAAAAGTGCTACATTTACACAGACCACAAAAGCCTGAAATACTTGCCAACCCAGAAGGAGCTCAACCTTAGACAGAGGCGATGGATTGAGTTCCTGAAGGACTATGATTGTGTGATTGACTACCATCCTAGGAAGGCAAATATAGTTGCTGATGCCAGAAAATCCATCACAGCTTTGAGATCATTGAATGCCCATCTATCTTTGGCTCGAGATGGAGCTATTTTCGCAGAGTTGCAAGTGAGGCCAAACCTACTACAGCAGATTTTAGATGGGCAAAAGGCAGATGAAAAGTTAATGGCTATTATGAGCAAAATCTCAGAGGGAAAAGCAACTGACTATGAGGTGAAAGGTATGGGTGTCTCAGACTACAAAGAAAGAGTATGTGTACCAGATAATGGGGAATTGAAAGCTAGTATTCTGAAAGAGGCACATGCCAGTGTTTATGCTATGCACCCAGGAAGTATAAAAATGTATCATGATCTAAAGCTTCAGTATTGGTGGCTTGGTATGAAGAAGGACATAGCTGACTATGTGACTAAATGCTTGACATGTCAGCAAGTTAAGGCAGAACATCAAGTTCCATCGGGTTTGCTACAGCCTATACGCATACCTGAATGGAAATGGGATCGGGGTCACCATGGATTTTGTAAGTGGTCTATCTCTCACCCAGAAGAAACATGATGTAGTATGGGTGATAGTAGATAGATTGATGAAGTCAGCACACTTTCTGCCAGTTAGGACTGACTACTCACTAGAGAAGTTAGCATAATTGTATATCAGTGAGATAGTTAGACTGCATGGAATTCCACTTTCCATTATATCTGATCTAGACCCAAGGTTTACATCGAGATTTTGGAAGAAGTTACATGAATCCTTGGGTACACAACTCCACTTCAGCACAGCTTTGTATCCTCAAGCGGATGGGCAATCAGAAAGAGTAATCCAGGTAAACAACTGAAACCAATTGAATTAACACAAATATTGAAGTAAAATGATAATAATAAAATGAAATTTATGTAAAGTCCTTAAGGATATGCTGAGGAGTTGTGTCATTGAGTTTGAGGGAAGTTGGGATAGATATCTTCCACTGGCAGAATTTGCATACAACAATAGCTACTAAGCTAGCATCCAAATGGCCCGTATGAAGCACTGTGTGGGAGGAAATGTAGAACTCCAGTGTGCTGGACTGAATTAGGCAAAGACAAACTGGTAGGGCCAGACCTGGTGAAACAGACTGAGGAGAAAGTAAAACTAATCAAAGCCAATTTGAAGGTTGCCTCAGATAGACAGAAATCTTATGCCGACTTGAAGAGAAAAGAAATAGAATATGCAGTTGGTGATAAAGTGTTCCTCAAGGTGTCACCGTGGAAGAAGGTATTGAGGTTTGGAAGAAAAGGTAAGTTGAACCCTAGGTTCATTGGCCCATATGAAGTCATTGAACGTGTGGGACTAGTAGCCTACAGGCTAGCTTTACCACCAGAGCTGAACAAGATCCATAATGTGTTCCACGTGTCTATGCTAAGAAGATACCGCTCAGATCCTTCACATTTCATCTCCATGAAAGAAATTGAAGTACAATCGGATTTGACATATGAAGAAGAACCCATAAGGATCCTGGCTCGGGAAGTGAAAGAGTTGAGGAATAAGCAGATTCCACTGGTGAAAGTGCTTTGGAGGCACCACAATACCAAAAAGGCAACATGGGAAAATGAAGAGACGATGAGGCAATGGTTCCCTCAACTGTTTGCATCCAGTAAATTTCGAGGACGAAATTTAAATTAGAGGGGAAGAGTTGTAACACCCTCCCTGTAGCAACTCTGTACATTCCCATCGCTCCTGACGATGCCTGGCGGGACTTAGAACGTTCAGGAAAAATATTTAAACTAAAGTGAGGAACGATAATTAACTCAAATATTAATAAGAAAAATTTAGCAAAAATTTTAGAAATAAAATACAACTAAGTTGAATGAGCCGGTGCCCTAGCGACGGGTAATCCAGTGGGAAGTTGCAGTTCTCGTAACTAGGAGACCTAGACCTAGGTGAAAATTCATAAAATAATTTTTGAGACTCCAAAGAAGAGTCATTGAGGTTCTTATAGCATTAGAATGCCAAGAAAAGGTTTAGAAAATTTTTTTAATCAGTACAGACAATTTTAGTCTGTTAAGCCAAACGGAGGGCATTTTGGTCATTTCGTCTTCAGAGATGATTTTTTGCCGACTTGTCCAGTTAATTAAATAATTATTATGACATAAAATGTGAATAACTATTGCTAAAAATTAAATTGAAATTTAGTAGACAAGAAAAGGAAAGAAAATTAAAGAATTGGAATTATGACATCATTATGATGTCATTAAAAATCCTCCCACCCAATCAAACTTTGACACATGGCACTAACTTATTTAAAATGACTTAATGGGCAGAAAAAAAGAAAGAAAAATCAGTTGCTTCTTCAACCTTTGGGGCAGCCAAAAACATGGAGAGAGAGAGAGAGAGGAAAGAAAACCTCCATGAAAGCTATCCCAAGCTCCCAACCTCACCAAATCTCACCCCAAAACCCTAGCCTTCTTCACAAAAAATTAACCTTGCAACTTGAACATCCTCTAGGAAGCCAAAAGAGGAAGAAAAAAAGAAGTTTGGGTAGCTTGAAATTTTGCTCCATTGAAGGTTAGTGTCCAATCCTTGTTCCTTTTGCTTTAATTCATGTTTAAGGGCATGAATTGTGTAGGAAATGTAAGCAAATAAAACAAACAAGTGTGTGTGTGCATCCTTCAATTTTGGCAGCTAGGGTTAGCTAGGGTTTGATGATTTTTCTTGGTAGAAAAAATGGTTATGAGCAGCCTTTAGTAATGGATGAGGGATTGAACATAATTGAGTAAATGAAATGCAAGAATTGTGCATGTGTGAAATGAAATAAATTGGACACTTGAACAATTCTAGGGTCTGCTCATGTGATGGTTTATTAACATTGTAATGATCAATTAGTGACCATTTGAATGTGTGTGAGGAGCAAAAGAAGTGAGTTGTAGCTTGGGATTTGAGTTAGGGTGGGCTGCCTTGTGTGACCTGCAGGTCTTGATTTGAGTCCAGCCTATTTGGGCAGCCATAACTTGGGTTGTGTAGGTTCAATTGGTGCAAGGCCAATTGGACATGAAACTAGACACATAATGACACAACTTTGGTGAAGAAACCATGCCCAGAAAACCAAACCAAGTTGACCAAAAGTTTGCTCTAATCCGGGTGACCTGCAGTTTGCCTGGGCAAAATGACCAAATGAACAGTAGTTGGTCATTTGGCCATAACTGAGTGTAGAAAGGTCTAATTGACCTGAAATTTTACCAAAAACAAGCTGAGATAAGGACCAACAACTTTCATGAAGAAACCTAACTCAAATTATGACCAGAACATATTCAAAAAGTAAGTTGCAATAACTGTTCCTAACACTATAGATTTGGTCAGTCCAGAAATTCTGGAAAAATTTCAATCCGGCCAGTTGTGGTTTTTAGGCCATAACTTGAGCTACAAAACTCCAAATGGAGTGAGTCAAAAAATGAAATTCAACTAGACAAAATGAGGAACAACTTTCATGTTGATCATTTTGCCAAATTTTCACTGCAAAAATGACCAATGGAACAGCAAAGACAAAGCATAAAAACTGAAAAATTCTGCCCAATTAACATTAAGCTTAGAAATGGTATTGGCAACCAATACCAACAAATTTTGAATGCAAAATATGGTATGTTGGGAGTATTAGAACCAATGTACCTATTGCCTATGCAAAAGTCAACATTTTTGTTGACTAATGAATGGAATAGTAACACTAAAACTTAAATTCCAAAAATTGTGAAACTTAAAAATGTTAAATGCCCTAGTAGGCCTAATGTGATTGGTTTAGATAGGTTGGCATGCCAATAGGGTTCAGTTAGCAGTACTGCACATGGCATTATGTCATTCTGTGATTTGATGGCTTTTAGCCATTCTGGCATTATGTTGATATTTGGCCTTGTGCCTATTGTCGTTACAGCTTATTAGCTGTTCTGTTGCACACCAGGAGATGCATATGTGACCGATGGTGTGACGGCCCAAAGTACTAGATACCCAGAGCCAGTTTACCCGTTTATCCAGTCAAGTCCAGTCATCCAGTATAGGTTACTTGGGCACCCAAAAATGAAAATGAACAAATTTAATGAAATAATGAATAGAACAAGTACATAATAAATAAGATTACCAATAATGATAAAAAAAAATTGTTTTCATAAGACATCAAAACATGCACTACATATTTACTTCGTGTTATTTCTTTTTATTTTATTATTGGCACCACTAAGCATTATTACTTAGCGCGTTGCTTTTGCTACGCGTAGGTTCTGGAGATACTGACCGAGAGCCCAGTAGACCATAGACTGGGTGAGACCTCCTGCAGCTCTGCATAGTGTCCGTGTCACCTCACCATCTTCAGTGCATTGTTTGGACACTAAATTTCATTTTGGTATTTTGTAACTAACTTTTATTTTCTCTTGTGTAATTGAGACTTATGTAATGTATTTTGATGTTAATGTAAATAGTGGAAATTTTGTTTATGAATGGAAAATTAAGTATTTATTTATTGCTTATATATGAATACCATGAGAAATGAATGATTGAGAAATGGAAATGTTGTTGAAAAATATTGAGATTTTGATGATTATTGGAGTTTGAGAATGATTGGAAATGATTATTGGAAGTGTTTTTCACAGGTTTCTAAGAATTATTTTCTCCATATTTAACCGGTACTCTACCGGATTTTCTATAAAATTTTCGAAACCTCAAGTAAATTATAATTTCAATAAATGACTTAAATGAATTATATTTCACAAATTATATTCAAAACTATGATAAAAATAAATTAAGGAAGAATAAAAAGATTGAGATAAAATAGAGTGTTCCGGTACACTGTGTGATATATCTTACTCGGATACACTGTAGACGGGTAAGAGGTGTCACATCTTGAAGGTGGTTATATGGTTTATTAGTGGATAGAGATAAGTTTGAAAGCTTGAATGAGTGATTTTCATGAATTTAAAAAAAGGTACCCCAATTGCATATAATTATTTTTAATTTGCTTGAGGACAAGCAAAGATTTGAGTTTGGGGGAATTTGATAAACTCATTTTATATAACTATTTTAGAGTAGTTTTTCATCCATTTTGCCTTTTTAGTTTAGTAATTTTATGCCTTTAATGCTTATTTTAGTTAATTTGTTAATTTTAGATTCATTTTATTCGATTTTCAGAATTTTAATGTTTTTGATAGGTTTAAATAAGATTTAAAGGTAAAAAGAACCATATAGAAGAAATTCAAAGTGATTTGGAAGCCTAAAAGTGGTGTGAAAAATGAAGAAAATTCGGTTAAAGAAGAAGACCAGCCAAGACTTTCAAGTGCCACAACATGTAACACCCCTATGTTCGGTAGTGCGTTCTACTGTTCTGGTGACCAGTGTTGTCCGGACAGCTAGGATGCCTAGAACTACACTTTGATATGAGGGAAGAGACATAAAATAATGAAATATAAGAAAAGAAAATACAAGAAAAATAAAAGAAAAATAATAGCAAAGAAAGGTAACCAAGTTAAGCGAGCCGAGAACCCTAGTGATGGGTGACCGCACCGGGAAGTCACGGCGTGGACCGTTGACTAGCCTTGGACTACGGGGAACCCTGGAAAATATTTTTAGGACTTAAAAGATATCAATTGAAGTATAAATATCATTAGAAATATCAAAAAAAAATTTTAAATAATTAGTACAAGGAAAAGTGAGAAATAAAAAAACAGACAAAACCCGGTGTTACCGAAAAATCGGGAATGTAACCCGAACAGGGGCATTATGGTCATTTGACATCCCAAATTGTCTTTTGACCTAAAAGTCCATTAAAAATAAATAATATTACACTTGGAAAATATAATGAAAAATTAAATTGGTGGTACCTAAAGTAAATAGCAAAAATTATGGGTTTAATGTGAGATAAATGAAAGTTAAACTTATTATATGATTTAATTTGAGTAAGTGGACCACTATAGAATAAATTAAGAACAAAATGGGCAGGTGTAAGTTCATTAAACAATCTGCAATTTCATTCTTCTCCAAGTCCTTCATCCATGCCGAAATGGAAAGGTGAAGAACCTCCATTGCCGTTTTTCATGAAGCTCCATTAACCTCCTCATTTCACCTCCAATCACCTAAGTGGCTTCATTAAGTTTTATCTCCACATCATAAGGAAGAGTTTGATACCAAAATCAAGAATTTTAGTGAAGGTTTAGCAAGTCCCAACCATAGGTAAGTTTGTATTTTTGAATATTACTTTGTTAAACTTTGTATAAATGTTATGGGTGTTTGATTTGTGAAGAAAATTTTCAAGTTTGAGGAGTTATTGATATATCCAGTTTGGACAGCCATGGGGTTGTATGTTAATGAAATATTCATACATATATTTGATGAGAATTTATGTTGAGTAGGGTGATTTAATGTCCTAGTAAGTTATTCCCATGTATATGTGGTGATTGTGCATTTGAAATTGAATTGGAGAAAGTTATGTGAAACTTTGGCAAGGTGGAGCAATTCGGCAGCCTTGGGACTCTTTAATGAGTGTTTTAATTCATGAAGATATTGGGTGAATTGTGACATTGAGGATTGATGAAAATGTATGTAAATTGGTTGTGGAAATTGTATGTAATAATGAGTAGTGTTTATGTGAGTATATTGTTGTATTTGGACTTTATGAATTAGAGTTTTATTTGGTGTATTGAGGATGTTTGTATTTTGCCCAAAATGATCTTAATGTGAAGTGGTAAATGGTTTTGGTAATGTACCAAAACAGAATGGGATTGAGAGGTGGATTTGTAGCAAGGTAAATGTTTAATGAATAGATGTTTAAGCAATGTAATTAAGGGCAGTGTGCATTTTAGCCTATAACTCTAAATATGTAACTCCAATTGGTATGAGACCAATTGGAGGTGAAACTAGGCACAAAATGTGCCAAATTTCATGAAGGAAACATACCAAAATTCTGCTTGCAAGGTAACTTGAAAAATGACCAAATACGGATTAAGTACAATTGAGACCTGAAAATTGACCAATTGGGCAGCAGTTAGTGTTTAGACCATAACTCACTAAAAACAGGTCCAATTGACCTGAAATTTTAACCATGAATAGTTAAGACCCATACCTACAAGTCTTATGAAGACACCAAAGCTCAGAAATGACCATAAGTAAGACAAACAGCTTGCACACGTTCGGGTCCAAAAACTGGCCGAACCAAAATTGACCAAATTTGACCTAAAATGACCTAATTTGATGCCATTTGACCAGCAATAGTAAAATGACCATAACTTGGTCTACATAACTCAGAATGACCTAAAATTTTGCCCCGCGTTCCATAAGACATAGATCTACAAGTTTTTAGTTTTGACCGAAACCCGAAAACCGAGGGAACTAGGCCGTCTGGCTAGGTCAAACTAGTATCCCGGAATCCAACAAGTTGCAATAAAATGCACTAAACAAGGAAATGAAATTGGTAACATGTACCAACCCTAAAACACTATCGAATGTGACATATTAGTGACACAAAAACCTAATTTACCTAGAATGCATCGAGGGTCGATATATTAGGTAATTAAGCAAATAATAGCTTTCAGTAAATTACTTATCAAGCATCATCGATAGAGATAGTTTAATTTAGTACTGAAACACTTCAAATTGTGTTTCTTAGTTATGAAAGACTCAGGAAAAGGGAAGGAAACACTGAGTCTAGACCAGGAGACAGTTATCAGAGGTTTGTGCACAACAACTATTTCATTTGAATTTTTCAATTGAAATGAATTATGACTATTTGTACATTATTGTTTTAAATTGTGGAAATGTGTTTGAATGAATATTTATTGCTTGAAAAGCATTGTAAATGGTTTGAAATTGTGAAAAATTGTTTGAATGATATTGATGGATACTGATTGATTGAAAAGCATTGGAAATGATTTGAAACCACAGCTATCATGTATATTGATTGTATTCCTCGCTAGCTTGTTTAGTGGGACGAATTGAATTCCCTCTCTGGCTGAAGTGTTGAGGTGTGTGCCTGTTGAGGACGAATTGAATGAGTACTCATATTTTTGCTAGCTAGCTATGTTATTCCTCATTAGTCATCGACTTTTGGGACGAATTGAATACCTCATTAGCCATCGGCTTTTGGGACGAATTGAAATTTTGAACATGATTAAGCTGTGTGTGATTTATTGATTTGTATTATGAGATTGTGAAATGGAGTTAAATCCTTATTGACATTCACTGTCTTTAGAAGCTAACTATGTTTTGATCTCTGAGATTTATTGTGATATTGTGTTAAATTCCTTCTGACACTCATTGTCTTGAATTTAACTATGATTTTACATATCCATCATTTAAATGAATTATGAATTGTGATTTAAAGTTGTATTTGGTTAATGTTGTGCACCACTGAGACATTGTCTCAGCGATAGCTTTTTATTGCTGTCGCAGGTAGACAGACAGACAGGGCAGCAGAATAGGCTGCTAGTACCTCCAGCGAGAGATTACCGGGTATAATGAGTATACCACATTTTGTATTTGTACTGTAATGTATGACCACTGTATGTACAAATTATTTTTGGTTTTGAGCAGTTGTAAATTCAAATTGTACCTTGAAGTTGTAAAATAATTATGAATTATTTCGGCTTGTAAAAATTGTATTATATTTCTTGTATCTCAGACTTTGAAAAATCACTGTGGATTTGAGTTGAGATTTGGAAAAATATTGAAGTGCTTTTTACAGGTTTTCTGAAGAACTGTTTTATCCAAAATACAGATGGCACTCTGCCAAAATTTTTACAGAAATTCCAAATAATTCAAATGTGTTAGTTCTATCACTTCAGTTCAAAAAGGTTTTTAACACCTGTAAATAGTGCTCACCACTGTAAAAGAAGTAAGAAAAGTTTTTAAAATCCCTTATAGTGTATTTAATGGGTTATCAGTTGACGGAGTTGGTAATTCATTAGGTATACTACGGGATCATGTTATGCCTTACAGAGGGGTAGGGTGTGACATGTTTTAGTGGTATCAGAGCAGAGTTTTTAAATTTGGTTTCACCTATTATTTGAATATTCTTTCTTCATAGTACAACTGCTCAATATCATTGTTTGGTACATACAGTATATTACATTATAAATATGCACTAATGGGAGGAAATCTCCTTGTGTTATTTGTTCAGGAGATCTAAAATCCTCGCATTGACTATGGAAGAGGGTGATCGTTCAGTCGATCAATCTATTGAGGCTGAGGTGCAAGGGGATGCCCCAGGCCTACATAATGTCAGTGGTTCAGCAACACCAGCCCCTGCAGTACCATAGTTTCCTGCTCAGTTCGCTCAGCAGATGGCTGCAATGTTCCAACAAATGGCTGGTAATGTGCCTACTCAAGTCCCAATACAGACACCAGTGGTACAACCACAGTCTCCTACTAGGCAGTATGACAAATTGATGAAGTATGGGGCTACAGAGTTCAAGGGGACAGTAGATCCTCTAGAGGCTGAACAGTGGTTAGAAAGGATGGATAGGGTATTCAAGAAACTGCATTGCACAGAGGAGCTCAGATTCGAATACTCTGTATCTTTGTTACAGGGGGATGCTTATGACTGGTGGAAAACCATTCCCCACAGTCTGGTAGAACCTGCAGTGCTAACATGGAATGACTTTCTCAGGGAATTGCATGAAATATGTCCCTGATGCTTATGTAGACCAGAAGTTACAAGAATTCCTAAGTCTAAAATAGGGGGGCAGATCAGTGGCTGAGTATGAAAGAGAATTTTCCCGCCTAAGCCATTATGCAGTGAGTTTACTTTCTACCAACCGGGAGAGATGCAAGAGGTTTGAAACTGGCTTGAAGCCCAGTATCAGATTACAAGTAGTCGGCTTCAAACACACTAACTTCTATGAACTTATTTCTCAAGCTCTAGAGTTAGAAAGAATTGAGTCTGAAGCTGCTCCTGAGAAAAAGAAATCAGAGAAGACAGAGAAATAGGGAAAATCAGAGAACGAGTTCGAGTGGTCCCTCTTGGAAAGAGGAAGAACTATGGGGACATGGCAGAGGTGGCAAGAAATGGGTAGGGGAAGATATTCAGATGAAGCCTCCCTATCCGTCACAGAGTACCAGAGGTTCCTATCCTCCCCGCCAATGTGAGACATGTGGAAGAAATCATGGTGGGATTTGCTACAAGGCTATTGGAGCTTGTTATAACTGTGGAGGCACCGGACATTTTGCCAAGGACTGCACCAGTAGTCGCAGAGTTGGACCACCTCCTACTACTGCAGAAGGGTCAGTTCAGAGCCCTGCCACCAGAAGTTCACAACCACCCAGCAGAGGTAGAGGCAGGGGTAGAGGTAGCCAAAGAGCACCAAGGCACGTGAAACAATTAGAGCAAGATGCTCAAATGTAATGTATGCAATGAGACAGAGGGAAGAGGCCGAGACATCTGATGTTGTGGCTGGTACCTTCTCAACTTTTAACCAAGATGTGTTTGTGTTATTTGATCCGGGTTCTACCCATTCTTATGTGAGTGCTAGCATCATTGATTGCATTGCTGTTCCATGCATACAAATGGACTTTGAGGTGCTAGTAACAAGTCCACTAGGACAGGAAGTTAGGGTTAATAGAATGTATAGAGATTGTCCTTTGGTGATCCAATGACACACTTTTCTGTCTAATCTCATTGAAATGCCCTTAAGAGATTATGATATCATCTTGGGTATGGATTGGTTAGCTAGGCATCATGCCATGATTGACTGTAGGCTGAAGACAGTCACTTTTGGCCTTCCTCAGTACAGAGATGTGGTAATACATGGGGAAAGGCAGTTATTGCCATCAAACATCATTTTGGCTGCACTAGCCAGAAAAATGATCAGAAAGGGGTGTGAAGCCTACTTGGCACATGTGGTAGACACCCAAGTGGGGAGTCCAGCATTCAAGGACATCCCTAGAGTACATGACTTTCCAGATATGTTTCCTGATGAATTGCCAGGATTACCTCTGGAAAGAGAAGTGCAGTTTGAAATTAATGTTATGCCTGGTGTAGAACCAATCTCTATAACGCCATACAGAATGGCACCAGCAGAATTGAAGGAGTTGAAGATACAATTGCAAGAATTACTTGAAAAGGGCTTCATCCGCCCTAGTGTGTCACCTTGGGGAGCACCAGTGTTGTTTGTTAAGAAGAAGGATGGTACTCTCCACTTATGCATTGACTACAGCGGTTGAATAAGGTGACAATAAAGAACAGATATCCATTGCCTCGCATTGATGATCCGCTTGATCGATTGAAGGGTGCACTGTATTCTCCAAAATTGATTTGCGATCCGTTATTATCGATTGAAGGTGCAAGAGTAGAGTATTCCAAAAGCGCTTTCGTAACTAGGTATGGCCGCTATGAGTTTCTAGTAATGCCATTCGGGTTAACAAATGCTCCAAATGCTTTATGGATCCGATGAACACTATCTTGGACCATATCTTGATCAATTTGTGGTTGTGTTTATTGATGACAATTTGATAAATACAAGGACTGCAGAGGAGCATGACAGCATCCATGATTGTACTGCCGACTTTAAGGGAGAAACAGCTATACGCCAAATTGTCGAAATGTGAATTTTGGCTGAAAGAAATCTCCTTTTTGGGACATGTTGTGTCAGCTGAAGGGATCAAGGTAGATTCTAGCAAGGTAGAAGCTATCCTTAATTGGAAGCCGCCCAGGAATATTACAGAAATTCGCAGTTTTCTGGGTTTAGCTGGATATTACAGTCGGTTTGTGAAGGGGTTCTCTATGTTATCTTCTCCACTGACCAAACTGCTTCAGAAAGATGTAAAATTTCAGTGGACTGATAAATGCCAGCAAAGTTTTGATGAGTTGAAGAGGTGTTTGACTGAAGCTCCAGTCCTCACTTTACCTACTCCGGGTAAAGAATACACAGTTTATAGTGATGCTTCTCACAATGGGTTAGGCTGTGTACTAATGCAAGATCGACATGTCATTGTTTATGCATCACGCTATTGAAACCGCATGAGAGGAACTACCCAACACATGATCCGGAGCTAGCGCTATTGTTTTTGCTCAAGATCCGAGACACTATTTGTATGGAGAGAAATGCTACATTTACACAGATCACAAGAGCTTGAAGTACTTAGGCAGCCAGAAGGAATTAAATTTGAGGCAGAGGATATGGTTAGAACTCATCAAAGATTATGATTGCTTAATAGACTATCAGCCAAGGAAAGCAAATGTGGTGGCTGACACCTTAAGTCGCAAAACTATGGCAAGTCTCAGAGTTTCTCCTTTGTCCATGGTATGTGAATTGAAAGCACAGCATGCCAGTTTAGAGATTGATGATGAGGGACAAACAGTAGTTGCATGGCATGTACAACCAGTGTTGATTGATCGGATCGTAATGGTCGCTCAGAGTGATGAAAAATATCGAAGCTCTCGAAAGAAGTCCAGCAGGGCAAGAAACCTGAATTCTCTATGAGAGATGATGGTTTATTACTACATCAGGGTAGAGTGTGCGTTCCTAGTGATGTGGAACTGAGACAGATCATTATGAAGGAAGCACATGAGTCTCCTTTTGCTATGCACCCTGGTGGAACTAAAATGTACAGAGGGCTGAAAGAGCATTACTGGTGGATAGGTATGAGGAGAGATATAGCTGAATTTGTTTCCAAATGCCTAACTTGTCAGCAAGTAAAGGCAGAACATCAAGTTCCAGCTGGTTTGTTACATCCTTTGTCAGTACCAGAGTGGAAATGGGAACGGATAACTATGGATTTTGGTACAGGACTTCCAAGGAAACAGAGTAGTCATGATGCAGTATGGGTTATAGTTGACAGATTGACCAAGTCTGCTCACTTTTTGGCAGTTCGGATGGACTATAGCCTGGAAAGATTGGCCAGATTGTACATATATGAGATTGTAAAATTGCATGGAGTGCCAGTATCAATTGTGTCGGATAGAGATCCTAGGTTCACTTCTAGATTCTGGGGTAGTCTTCAGAGAGCCCTAGGAACTAGATTGAACTTCAACAAAGATTCCACCCATGCAGATGGCCACCCGAGAGGGTTATTCAGATATTGGAGGATATGCTACGAGCTTGTGTGATTGAATTTGAAGGTAGTTGGGATACACACTTGCCTTTGATTGAGTTTGCTTATAACAACAGCTACCAATCAAGCATTGGGATGCCTCCATATGAAGCTTTGTATGGCAGAAAGTGCAGAACTCCCTTATGTTGGGATGAAGTAGGTGAAAGGAAGATGATTGGGCCAGAAATTGTTCAGCAGACAGAGGAAAAGATCAGATTGATTAGAGATAGACTCAAGGCCTCATCGGACCGTCAGAAGTCCTATGTTGATCTGAAGAGAAGAGATATTGAGTATGCAGTGGGTGATAAAGTATTCCTCAAAGTTTCTCCTTGGAAGAGGATTATGAGATTTGGTAGAAAGGGGAACTGAGTCCTCGTTTCATCAGACCATATGAGGGTTTGGAAAGAGTGGGTCCTTTGGCATATCGGTTGGCATTACCTCCAGAGCTAGCAAGGATACACAGTGTCTTCCATGTGTCCATGTTAAGGAGGTACAGATCTGACCCATCTCATGTACCATCAGTTGAAGAGATTGAGGTAAATCTAGACCTCTCATATGAGGAAGAACCCATAAAAATTCTGGCTTATGAGGTGAAGCAGCTGAGGAACAAACAGGTACACCTGGTTAAAGTGTTGTGGAACCATCATTCAGGCCAGGAAGCTACTTGGGAACGTGAAGAGGATATGAGGAGACAGCACCCACAGCTGTTCAGAGACTAATGCCAGGTAAAATTTTGAGATGAAATTTATTTTAAGGGGGGGAGAATTGTAACACCCCTATGTTCTAGAGTGCGTTTCATCGTTTCCAAAGGACTGTTGTCCGGACAGCTAGGATGCCTAGAACTACACTTTGATATGAGGGAAGAGACATAAAATAATGAAATACAAGAAAAGAAAATACAAGAAAAACAAAGGAAAAATAATAGCAAAGAAAGGTAACCAAGTTAAGCGAGCCGAGAACCCTAGCGATGGGTGACCGCACCGGGAAGTCACGGCGTGGACCGTTGACTAGCCCTGGACTGCGGGGAACCCTGGAAAATATTTTTAGGACTTAAAGAGACATCAACTGAAGTATAAATATCATTAGAAATATCAAAAAAAAATTTTAAATAATTAGTACAAGGAAAAGTAATAAATCGAAAAACAGACAAAACCCGGTGTTACCGAAAAATCGGGAATGTAACCCGAACAGGGGCATTATGGTCATTTGACATCCCGAATTGTCTTTTGACCTAAATGTCCATTAAAAATAAATAATATTACACTTGGAAAATATAATGAAAAATTAAATTGGTGGTACCTAAAGTAAATAGCAAAAATTATGGGTTTAATGTGGGATAAATGAAAGTTAAACTTATTATATGATTTAATTTGAGTAAGTGGACCACTATAGAATAAATTAAGAACAAAATGGGCAGGTGTAAGTTCATTAAACAATCTGCAATTTCATTCTTCTCCAAGTCCTTCATCCATGCCGAAATGGAAAGGTGAAGAACCTCCATTGCCGTTTTGCATGAAGCTCCATTAACCTCCACATTTCACCTCCAATCACCTAAGTGGCTTCATTAAGTTTTATCTCCCCATCATAAGGAAGAGTTTGATACCAAAATCAAGAATTTTAGTGAAGGTTTAGCAAGTCCCAACCATAGGTAAGTTTGTATTTTTGAATATTACTTTGTTAAACTTTGTATAAATGTTATGGGTGTTTGATTTGTGAAGAAAATTTTCAAGTTTGAGGAGTTATTGATATATCCAGTTTGGACAGCCATGGGGTTGTATGTTAATGAAATATTCATACATATATTTGATGAGAATTTATGTTGAGTAGGGTGATTTAATGTCCTAGTAAGTTATTCCCATGTATATGTGGTGATTGTGCATTTGAAATTGAATTGGAGGAAGTTATGTGAAACTTTGGCAAGGTGGAGCAATTCGGCAGCCTTGGGACTCTTTAATGAGTGTTTTAATTCATGAAGATATTGGGTGAATTGTGACATTGAGGATTGATGAAAATGTATGTAAATTGGTTGTGGAAATTGTATGTAATAATGAGTAGTGTTTATGTGAGTATATTGTTGTATTTTGGACTTTATGAATTAGAGTTTTATTTGGTGTATTGAGGATGTTTATATTCTGCCCAAAATGATCTTAATGTGAAGTGGTAAATGGTTTTGGTAATGTACCAAAACAGAATGGGGTTGAGAGGTGGATTTGTAGCAAGGTAAATGTATAATGAATAGATGTTTAAGCAATGTAATTAAGGGCAGTGTGCATTTTAGCCTATAACTCTAAATATGTAACTCCAATTGGTATGAGACCAATTGGAGGTGAAACTAGGCACAAAATGTGCCAACTTTCATGAAGGAAACATACCAAAATTCTTCTTGCAAGGTAACTTGAAAAATGACCAAATACGGATTATGTACAATTGAGACCTGAAAATTGACCAATTGGGCAGCAGTTAGTGTTTAGATCATAACTCACTCAAAACAGCTCCAATTGACCTGAAATTTCAACCATGAATATTTAAGACCCATACCTACAAGTCTTGTGAAGACACCAAAGCCCAGAAATGACCATAAGTAAGTCAAACAGCTTGCACAAATTCGGGTCCAAAAACTAGCCGAACCAAAGTTGACCAAATTTGACCTAAAATGACCTAATTTGATGCCATTTGACTAGCAATAGTAAAATGACCATAACTTGGTCTACATAAATCAGAATGACCTAAAATTTTGCCCCGCGTTCCATAAGACATAGATCTACAAGTTTGTAGTTTTGACCGAAACCCGAAAACCGAGGGAACTAGGCCGTCCGACTAGGTTAAACTAGTATCCCGGAATCCAGCAAGTTGCAATAAAATGCACTAAACAAGGAAATGAAATTGGTAACATGTACCAACCCTAAAACACTATCGAATGTGACATATTAGTGACACAAAAACCTAATTTACCTAGAACGCATCGAGGGTCGATATATTAGGTGATTAAGCAAATAATAGCTTTCAGTGAATTACTTATCAAGCATCATCGATAGAGATAGTTTAATTTAGTACTGAAACATTTCAAATTGTGTTTCTCAGTTATCAAAGACTCAGGAAAAGGGAAGGAAACACTGAGTCCAGACCAGGAGACAGTTATCAGAGGTTTGTGCACAACAATTATTTCATTTGAATTTTTCAATTGAAATGAATTATGACTATTTGTACATTATTGTTTTAAATTGTGGAAATGTGTTTGAATGAATATTTATTGCTTGAAAAGCATTGTAAATGGTTTGAAATTGTGAAAAATTGTTTGAATGATATTGATGGATACTGATTGATTGAAAAGCATTGGAAATGATTTGAAACCACAGCTATCATGTATATTGATTGTATTCCTCGCTAGCTTGTCTAGTGGGACAAATTGAATTCCCTCTCTGGCTGAAGTGTTGAGGTGTGTGCCTGTTGAGGACGAATTGAATGAGTACTCATATTTTTGCTAGCTAGCTATGTTATTCCTCATTAGTCATCGACTTTTGGGACGAATTGAATACCTCATTAGCCATCGGCTTTTGGGACGAATTGAACTTTTGAACATGATTAAGCTGTGTGTGATTTATTGATTTGTATTATGAGATTGTGAAATGGAGTTAAATCCTTATTGACATTCACTGTCTTTAGAAGCTAACTATGTTTTGATCTCTGAGATTTATTGTGATATTGTGTTAAATTCCTTCTTACACTCATTGTCTTGAATTTAACTATGATTTTACATATCCGTCATTTAAATGAATTATGAATTGTGATTTAAAGTTGTATTTGGTTAATGTTGTGCACCACTGAGACATTGTCTCAGCGATAGCTTTTTATTGCTGTCGCAGGTAGACAGACAGACAGGGTAGCAGAATAGGCTGCTAGTACCTCCAGCGAGAGATTACCGGGTATAATGAGTATACCACATTTTGTATTTGTACTGTAATGTATGACCACTGTATGTACAAATTGTTTTTGGTTTTGAGCAGTTGTAAATTCAAATTGTACCTTGAAGTTGTAAAATAATTATGAATTATTTTGGCTTATAAAAATTGTATTATATTTCTTGTATCTCAGACTTTGAAAAATCACTGTGGATTTGAGTTGAGATTTGGAAAAATATTGAAGTGCTTTTTACAGGTTTTCTGAAGAACTGTTTTATCCAAAATACAGATGGCACTCTGCCAAAATTTTTACAGAAATTCCAAATAATTCAAATGTGTTAGTTCTATCACTTCAGTTCAAAAAGGTTTTTAACTCCTGTAAATAGTGCTCACCACTGTAAAAGAAGTAAGAAAAGTTTTTAAAATCCCTTATAGTGTATTTAATGGGTTATCAGTAGACGGAGTTGGTAATTCATTAGGTATACTACGGGATCATGTTATGCCTTACAGAGGGGTAGGGTGTGACACAACATGCCCTGTGTTGAGGGTCATGTGAAGATAAGAGTTAGTGTAACACCCTCATTGTAGCAATTCCGTACATTCTACTATTCCGGTGACCAGTGTCGGTTCAGATAGCTAGAATCTAGAAAAACATTTAGACTAAAGTGAGGAATCATAAATAACTCAAATACTAATAAAAAAAATAAAGGAAAAATTTTAGAAATTAAATACAACCAAGTTAAATGACCTGGTGCCCTAGCGATGGGTAACCCAATAGGAAGTTGTAGTTTTCATAGCAAGAAGCCCTAAACCCAGGAGAAAATTCATAAAATAATTTTTGGGACTCTAGAGAAGAGTCATTGAGGTTTCTATGGCATTAGAATGCCAAGAAAAGGCTTAGAAAAATTTTTAGATCAGTACAGACGATTTTGGCTCAATTAGCCAAACGAAGGGCATTTTGGTCATTTCATCTTCAGAGATGATTTTTTACCACTATCCAATTAAGTAAATAATTATTATGACATAAAATATGAATAAATATTGTTAAAAATTTAATTGAAAAAGAGTATAAAAGAAAAGAAAAGAAAAAGAAAGAAAATTTGAAATTATGACATCACATGTTGTCATTACAATGCCCCCACCCAATCATATTGTGACACCTATCTATAAACATAAATAAAGCATAAAATGGGCAGAAAAGTTGAAGAAACAATCTGTTTCTTCTTCCTTCTTCCAACCGTAACGCATTTCATTTCTCTCTTCCACCATTAAAAACCTCACCCAAGCTTCATCTCACCTGCCAAATCACCTTAAAAGCCCATCTTCCCTTCACAAAAACTTGTCATCATCGCTTGAGCAAGACTTGGGCAGCAAAAAAAAGTGAAAATAAAGGAGTTTTTCAAGCTTGGATTGAAACACAACAAGTTTAGTGCTAATTCATCCTTAAAACTTTGTATATATATCATGTGGAGTATGGAATGAGGGTGAAATTAAGAGAATTGAAACAAGTTTTGCATGAATAAATTCCACCAATTTCTTAAGCCTTAGGATACATTAGGTTTTCATTGATGAGATTGAGTTATAGTTGTACATGGCTGCCATTGAACATAAATTAGATGCTTTGATTCATTGATGGCTTGTACATGGAGAATTGAAATGGTGGAGTTAGGGTTTGGGCATAAATTTGAGATTTTTTTTATGTATTGATGAAAAAGAAGTTGTAATGGTCAATTAGTGACCATTTGGTCATGTTTGAGTAGGAAATTGACTGAATGGTGCCAAGGGAATGGAGGTTAGGCATGCTATCCAATGTACCCTGCAGGTCTAGATGTTAGTCCAGCATGTATGGGCAATTATAACTTGAGTTGTGTAGGTTCAATTGGTGCAAGGTCAATTGGAAATTAAATTAGACATATAATGGCACAACTTTGATGAAGGAACCCTGTCCAGAAAATAAACTTAGGATACCCTAAAAATTGACCAAATCCGGGTAACTTACAATCTGCCTGGGCAAAATGACTAAATAAACAGTGTTTATTTATTTGGTCATAACTCAGTGTAGGAAGGTCCAATTGACTTGAAATTTATATCAATGGAAAGCTAAGGCAATTTAGAACAACTTTTATGTTTAACACAAACTCTAATTCTTGACTTAACCAAATGAAATTATTGGCCAAATTTGAACTACCAACCGCGTATCGGTATTCGCCTGCAATTCTGGTAGATACCAATCCAGCCAGCCTTACTCAAAGTGGCATATCATGAGCTAGAAAACTCCAAATGGGATGATTCAAAAAGTGAAATGTAACTAGAAACAACAAAGAACAACTTTGATCAAGAACACTTGGCCAAATTCTCACTATAGAATGGCTTAATGGAATAGTGAACTCTAGCACCCAAAACTGAAATTTTTATTTATTTTCCATTGGTTAAAAGCATGGATTGGCAACTAATGCCAACCCTTTTGGGAATTAAAATGTGGTAAATCTATGTGATTAAAACTCATGTAACTATTAAATATGAGAAAGTTAATATTTTGACTTAAACGGCCAAATGAATAGTCACCTCACACGTTAAGTATAAATATTCAAGAAAAAACTTTGTAATATGCCTTAGTAGGCCTAATGTGATTGGTTTGGATAGGTTGGCATGCCAATAGGGTTTTGATAGTAGTACTGCGTGTGATGTATGGCTCCATGCCATTCTGAGATATGATAGCCTATGGCTATATTGATTATGATGTTATACTTGGCTTTATGCCTTATTGCTTTTATGGCTTATTAGCCATTCTGTCTACACACTGGGAGATACATTGTGACTAATGGTGTGACGGCCTGAGGTACCTGGTACCCAGTGCTAGTTTACCTATTTATCCAGTCCGATCAATTTGTATAGGTTACTTGGGCATGGAAAAGTATATTTGTAATTGAATTGATTATTAAAGGAAGTAAGGAAATTAAATATCAAGATAAAGAACAAGAAAGATTACAATAAAATGAGGCTCAAAATCATCAAAGAAAATGATTAATAAAATGCTATAAAGAATTGAAATGAACTGGACTGATGATAATAAAAAAAAGTTATCTATTATTGAATGCACTGGGAACTTTAATTATTATGAAATAATTTAAGATAACCTAGAAGGTATTGAATTAAATGATACAAAAAGATTAATAATAGAAATATAATTTAAATAAATATTACAAATGTACCTTTCATAATCATCTTAAGTTAAAGAATAATGCTATTAGAATATTAGTATATTGTATATTCTTACTGTAACCTTGTGAACTAAGCACCTCCAAAGAGGACTAAATTAGGAAAATAAAAAGGGATATTAAATTTTAGAAACCTTATTGAAGCATAATTAGATCTAAATTATCTAAACCATATTTTATTTACATCCGCATTTTGTATATTATTTTCTTGTTATATTATTGTACCACTAAGCAGCAATGCTTAGCGTGATGGATTTGTTTCCTCGCGCAGTTACTGAAGGTAAAGCCCAGCGAATATTAAACAGAGATTTTTGAGTTTTGATCTGCAGAAGTGTCTGAAGTATTCAAGGTTATCACCTCCTCAATAATGCATATAGATAGGGCCCATATAGGTCATAATTTGTATGTTGTATAAAATGCTTAGTTATAGTATTGTAATGTAGATTATGAAAATGTAATTATTAGGTATGCGATGTAAATTAATAAATCGGTTAATTCATATGTGATTAAATTATATATCATGTAAATTAATGAAGATTGAAAATTTTCATATATGAATTGAGCATGAATGGAAATGTATGGAAATATATATGAATGAAATTGTATAGATTTGAATATGGAATTGAAATATATAGATGATGCATGAAATGATGAGATTTTTATTTGAAAATATTATTGAAAATTTCAAACAGGTGAATAGTGAATCACGTCAATATTTAATAAAATAGGGAAAACTCCGCTGGTTTCTCCGTAGAAAAATAATTGATATTAAAATATAATGAGATCAAATTATTAAAGGAATAAAGTAAGATAAGATAGGGTGTTCTGGCACCGAATGTAATACGCCTTGCTCAGCTACACTGTAGTCGAGTGAGGGGTGTCACAGTTAGCTAGTAGGAATCCACATGAGGCATGTAAATTCACACTGGGTCGTGTAAACAGAGATTTTGGAGCAAAACATGTCGAAAGTTTTAGGGACTACCACATGCCCCATGTAGCTGGTCATGCAGAATCTAAAAGCTCCTCCTCCGAATCAACATAAGGCATGTGGAAAATAACTTAAATCAACATGAGGCATGTGAGATGGCGCTATGAGATTTGCTAACATAGAAAAATTTTCTCTTTTCGCACCTTTTACGCCTTTTGTCTTTATTCCTTTAGAGACTATTTTTAGGGCAAACCTTGAGGGGATATATAAGCATCATATTCTCATTTTTACCATAAGGAGAAAGAGAGAGAAAAATCAAAAGACAAAGGAAAGAGGGAATCACGCCATTTCTAGAAGGAAGAACACCTGCAGAGTGACGTTTTCCAGCTTCCATTTTCAGAGATTTGGACCTTCTTCTTCTGGGTTCTTTTATTTTTAGTTTTATTTTCATGTTTTATTGTTCTATTTCATATTTTCTACTTGTAATTACAAGCATGAGTGAGTAGATACTTAAGATTTCAGAGTTGGGTGTAATGATTTAAGTTTTATTTGTGGATTTGGATTGGTTTTAGCTAGATTTTTAGTATATATAAGCTTTGATTCTTATCTTGTGTGCTTATTTACATACCCATTGTTGGTACCCTTTGGGTTTTGTTCTTAATCTTAGATTTAATGATTGAGAGGTGAAAATCTATGATAGATAATCAAGATAATGAACTTAATCACCTAGTGTTAGAAATAAACTAGTGGGTTAAGAGGAATTTCAAGTTGATTAAAATCCTTAAAGGGTTTTGGATAATTAAACATCGCATGAGAATGGGGTTTAGTTTCCTTTAAAACACTGTTTAGTTTGCTTGAAAGAGAAATCAAAGGAAATTAGAATCAACTTCCTTCAAACTTGTATTTTCCTTAATCTTGGCTTTGCCTATCCAAATCCCAATGAAATTTACTTCATGAACCTCAACTCTGGAATCAATTTTTACCATTAATTAATTAAATCTTTTGTCACTTGCTAAAATTTTAGTAAATTAGTATAGTGCTTAGAATTTTAATTGCTTAATTCATAATAATTTCCTTATTTTTCTAATTTAATTTGATGCCTCTCTTACTCTATTTTTGGCACAAATTATCGATAGCCCAAATAATCGTGACTTTTATAGTTTGGTACTCAAACAACAAATCTCTGTGGGATGATATCTTTTCTTTACTACTAGAATGACCCGTATACTTGTGGAGTACGCAATCAGCATTCACTAGAAAGATTGTTTGAATCGTAATTATTCAAAGTTGACTTTGAAGGTTGGCCTAAATATGGTGTCTACAGATACAAGTATTGTTTGTAACACCCTAGGCAAATCCCACATCGACAAAACACGGGAGAGATGCTGGGTTCATAAGATGGAGGTTCCTAACCCCTATTGACGCGTTTTAAAACCGTGAGGGCTTCGGCCTAGAGCGGACAATATCACTAGTGGGCTGGGCCATTACATTTGTGGTATCAGAGCGGACAATATCACTAGTGGGCCGGGCCTTTACATTGTTGATCTTGAATTAAGCTTAAAGAAATTATTTCTCACTACTTCCACTTATTAGAACTAAGAAAAACTTCTCCTTGTCTCCTTTCAATACTTGGTCGAACCAAAAGGGAGAGTTAAGGAAGGGTTTGCTTGCTTCAAAGGGAGCTTTGATCAAGGGCATGTGTGGACAAGCTAGAGAACTAACATTTGGTGGCTTCACTATCTAAATTAAGTGGTTAGAATTTGATTCAGTGCTTTAAGGGTAAGAATTTCTCCAAAACCCTAACTTTGTGAATTTTGGGGATTTATTTCCTAATGGCTAATTAGTCATGTTAACAATTGATTAGGACTAAAATTAAGTGTTTTTGTAATAGTATTAATGGTTTATATGTTGCATGAAACTTAGGGTTGAAAATTTTTCAAAATTGCTATACATGCTTCCTAAGGTGAATTTTGATGCATTTTCTTTTTCAATTGGTATCAGAGCCACTCTAATTTACCATTAGAAATAATTAATCATGTTGTATGATGTTTGGGATAGCCATATGTTGCATGAGATGCAAGTGGAAATAAGGAAAATTCAAAGGTAAATTAATGAATGTGAATCGGCCATGATGGCATCATGGTGAGACAACCATTCGGCCAAAATTAGGATTTAGGTAAACCATTTTGCCTTTGTGTATTTGCTTGTTTTATGGTGTTAAAGTGTATGAGATGTAGTTTGGAACCATTAGAATCTAAGAAAAATCATGAAAATTGATTAAAGCATCAAGTGGCCAAGGTGGAATGTCCATTCGGGCAATGTTGTGAACATAGTGCTTGATCAAGTTTTATAGCATTTCTTAGCAATTAAAATGTTTAATCTAAGTCCCAACACTAATGTAACATGATTATGAATGTGATTCATGATTGGTTAGTTTAATTTTAAATAATAGATATTTGAAATTAAATAGCATGTTTATGTGATGAATGTGGAAATTAGCACGAATGGTGATCGTGGACTTTAGAAGACCAATGTGATTGTACTCTTATTCATTTCTATGTGATTGTAGTAATTAATTTTAATTTCTATAAGAGTTGTATTATAAGTTTGTTGTGATAGCCTTACGTTGTAATTTACTTATTTATTTGAGGTTGTATGCTCAATTTCCATTGTAATTTTCACCTTGGTATGCCAAGGATATGAGATGTAATTGGCTTCGTGGATTTACAAGAAGAAATGAAGCTTAACACATTGATGGAGATCAGTGGAAGCACAACCTTTAAGAGTTGAAGAATAGTGAGCAAGCTGCAATTAGATGAATGTTCACCTAGAATGCCCTGAATCCAAATCCTTATTGCTAGGATTGGATTCCCATAGAATAGTCCATGATCATGCCTTTTACATTACCATTATACGAATGTATGTATTTATGATATATATGTTCATGGTGTGTATAAGATATGCATGAAAATGGCTAATATACAAAGTGAGACCAAATATTAATTAAGTCGACCAAGAAATCTTCCAACAAAATGATTATGTTGGTAATGGTATAATTTTGAAAATTGCATTATGGCTCTCCACTAAGGCAATTATTTAAGAAATTTTTAGCACTTACATTGTTGGCTACTTACATTGTTGGCTATGGTTACATAGGGATGATGTATGTGGTTTGAGAGATTTTCTTGAAATAATTATTAAGCATGTGATGTTGTGAGTATGTAAATACTTTGGTGGCCAAGAATGGATGTACCTGAGGTCATTAAGGTTCAAATTTGCATACTTGCTGACTTAGTGGGCTCAACTTAACTAATGCAAGATAGACTAACAATGGATGCACCTGAGGTTTTGAGCATTAGGGGCCAAATTATTAATTGAATCTCACATGTGATGTAATGACTAAAGAGTTACTCACTTATGAATTGTTATGATTCCAAGAATAGATGTACTTGAGGATGATTAATAGTTTCTAAAAATTCAATCACCTACTAGAAATCTTATCCAACTGGGACTTCCATTTCTTGCTTTGGAAATGTAGGATTCGCTAAATTAGTTGTAACACCCCTATGTTCAGTAGTGCGTTCTACTGTTTTAGTGACCAGTGTTGTCCGGACAGCTAGAATGCCTAGAACTACACTTAGATATGGATAAGGAGACATAAAATAATGAAATAAAAGAAAAGAAAAACAAAGAAAAACAAAGAAAAAATAATAGCAATGAAATGTAACCAAGTTAAACGAGCCGAGAACCATAGCGATGGGTGACCGCACCAAAAAGTTGTGGTGTGGACCTTGAGTAGCCCTGGACCACGAGAAACCCTGGAAAATATTTTTAAGACATAATTAAAGACTTATTGAAGTATAAATATCATTAGAAATATCAAAGAAAAATTAATTAATTAGTACAAAGAAAAACGAGAAATTGAGAAAACGATAAAACTCGGTGTTACTGAAACATCGGAAATGCAACCCGAACAGGGGCATTGTGGTTATTTGACACCCCGAATTATCTTTTGACCTAAATGTCCATTTAAAAATAAATGATATTACACTTTATAAATGTCATGAAAAATTAAATTGTGACACATTATAAGAATAGTGAAAAAAATGGGGGATAAAAACTAAAATATGAAACTTTAACTAAACAAATATTAAACCTTTACCTTAGTGCTCCACTAACTCCACTTAAGTGGACATTTAATCAACATATGGACAGAAGATAACTTCATCTTCAACCTTGGAAAAATTTAGCCGAAAACTTTGGTAGAGAAAACTCCATGGCCGCACCTTGAAGTCCACCATGCAACCATAATCCAAGCCTCCAATGGTTAAGGTTTCTTCAATAAACCTTGTCTACACACCTTGGGCAGCATACTAGGGACAAGAAAGTTAAGTTTCGGTGAGGTTTTGAAGAACTTCAAAAGTGGTAAGTGAGTGTTTTCAATTCCTTTTTCATTAAAAGTATAACCAAGGTTGTGGGTAGTTGGTTTATGGAAGAATTTTTGAAGTTTGATATTTTAATGGAGATGTACATTTTGGCAGCTATGGAAATTCTGTATATGTAGCTTGTTTTTACTTGTTTATGGTTGTCTAAGATGTTGTTATTGATGGCAGCATGTGTAACACCCTCCCGGTAGCAACTCCGTACATTCTACTGTTCCGGTGACTGGTGTCGGTCCGGACAGCTAGAACGTCCGGAAAAATATTTAAACTAAAGTCAGAAACCATAATTAACTCAAATATTAATAAGAAAAATTTAGGAAAAATTTTTGAAATAAAATACAACCAAGTTAAACGAGCCGGTGCCCAAGCGATGGGTAACCAGAGGGAAGTTGCGGTTCTCGCAACGAGGAGCCCTAGAACTGGGGAAAATTCATAAAATAATTTTTTGGACTCCAGAGAAGGGTCATTGAGGTTCCTATGGCATTAGAATGCCAAGAAAATACTTAGAAAAATTTTTCAATCGGTACAGACAATTTTGACCCGTTAAGCCAAACGGAGGGCATTTTGGTCATTTCGCCTTCAGAGACGATTTTTGGCCGACTTGTCCAGTTGAGTAAATAATTATTATGACATAAAATATGAATAAACATTACTAAAAATTAAATTGAAAATGAGTAGAGATGAAAAGAAAAGAAAATGAAAGAAAATACCTAATAATGACATCATATGATGTCATTAAAAACCTATCCACCAATCACAATTTGTTAAACTCATTAAAAGAGATAAAAGTGACCAAAAATTTAAAAACCAATCTGCATCTTCAACCTTTGGGCAGCCTAAAAACGTTGAGAGAGAGAGAGAGAGGTTCCACCATTAAAGCTCCTTAAGCTTCATTTCCTACTTCAAACCACCTCAAAACCTTGTCCTCCCTTCACTAAAAATTTCCCTTACCACTAGAGCAAGACTTGGGCAGCAATTAGAAGAAGAGAAAGTGGAAGAAAGTGAGGTGTGAACAAGCTTAGAAAATCACCAAAGAGGTTAGTGCCATAACCTTTGCTTTTACATCTTCCTAATCATGAATTTGAGCTAAGTTAAGTTAAAAATTTGACAAAAAATTGAATTAATGAAGCATGGTTATATTCCATGAAGTTTTGGCAGCCTTGATATGAGTTGGGGTTAGGAGAAATCTTTGGTTTAAAGTGACATATTGCTGCCCCTCTTATAAATTATATGATTAGTATAGCAAATTAGGAGTGGGATGCATGAATTGGAGGCTTGGTCAATTAGGGTTAGGGTTTTGGAGAGAAACTTGGACCTTGCTTAGGTAATAGTGAATGAACATTTTAATGGTCAATTAGTGACCATTTGAGGCAAGTTAATCATAATTTGAAGTGAGCTAATGCATGGCAAAGTGAAATATGCAGGCTGCCTAGAGACAACAGTAATGAGGCTGTGATTCCAGCCCACTTAGAAAGCCATATTTTTGGTTGTGTTGGTCCAATTGGTGTTTGCCCAATTGGAAATGAAACTAGGCTTATAATGGCACATTTTTGCTGAAGAAACCATGCCCAAAAGACCAAAGCAAGTGGACCAAAAGTTGGCTCCAATCCGGATACCCTGCAACAGTACCTGCAGAAATGACCAAATAAACAGTAACTGTTCATTTGGCCATAACTCACTGTAGATATGGTCAATTGACCTGAAATTCTTACAGCAACAAGTTAAGGCATAGACAAACAACTTTCATGAAGAAACCTACCCCAAATTATGACCAGAACTTAATCAAAATGGCAGTCACAGTCACTGTTCATGGTACTGTAGATTTGGTAAATTCTGCAGAATTGAAATCCGGCCAGCTGTGGTTTTTAGACCATATTTGGAGCTACAAAACTCCAAATGGAGTGATTAAAAAAAAAAATTTCAACTAGACAAAATAAGGAACAACTTTCATGTTTACCATTTCCTCAAATTTCCACTATAACAATCCCTAATAGAACAGTAAACTTATGGTACAAAAACTGAAAATTCTGCCACTTAGTGTTAGGCTTAGAAATGGTAATGGTGATCACTTCCAACAAGTTTTAAATGCAAAATGTGGTATGTTTGGAGTGTCAAAACCAATGTAACTATTTTCTATCCAAAAGTCAACATTTTTGTTGACCAATGAGGTGAATAGTGACACCAAAACTTGAAATTCAAATGTGAAATTAGAAATGCATTTAGGGGACTTTAAATTGCAATTGGCAATTAATACTAGCAAATGTAAAACTCAAAATGTGGGATCTTGGTGTAATTAGAATTAATATATCCATTAAGTATAAAAAAGTCAACATTTTGGTTGACTAGTAAGGTGCATAGGAATCAAAATGATTAGTAAATTAAGATGAAGACCTAGAACCAATTCTAAGCTTAAATGCTTAGAATTGTATGACAAATGTGGACTATGCATCCTAGTCAAAATTGTTAAAAAGAAATTAAGGCCATAAATTTGAAATCCATGAAATATTTATGGATTACTTGAAACATGAAAAATAAGTCACCTAATTGATATGAATAGATAGTTAGGGCTTATATGCCCATCACAAATGGAATTCATAAAATATTAGTAACTCAACTTGAAATATAAAAATTGTAATTACATAAGTAGATTCTTGAATGTATAAATGAGAAAGGAAAAATGTTTTGAATACAATGGTACATGTGAACCATTGTTTAGAATTGTAATCAATATGAATAACATAATGAATGAATAAATGAACTATATTAATGTATGAATGAGATATTAGTTCTCATTATTATAGAAAGGAGAAGTAATTTGAGTACAATGGTATAAAAGGATAATTGATGTGAATTGTGATCATATAAATGATCAAATGAATGTATGAATTATAATTGAAATTTATCATGAAATAATGAATTCATAAAACACAATATATTAATATTTAATGATATTATGTGACCTTGTATTGCCTAGACACGTGTGTCAGATTGGATAGATTGGCATGCCAATAGGGTATTTTTTTAGCAGTACTGCGAAAGGCTTTATGCCTGTATTCATGGCTTTGTGCCCGTATTCATGGCTTTGTGCCAACATTCATGGCTTTTATGCCCGATTATGTGTTATCATGGTTTTTTAGCCATACTGACCGCATATGTGGTTGACGTTCTGCATCCCATGGTATGACGGCCCGAGGCACCGCGGTGTCCAGAGCCAACGACCCGTTATCCAGTTTAGTCAGCCTGTCGTAGGTTACTTGGGCAGTGTAATTTATTAAAATAAACTAAGACTATTAGTAATTAAAAATATTAGAAATCAAATAAATGAGTTAATAAGACTTCAAAAGAATTAGTTACAATTATGAAACGATCCAAACCACATAAAAATTGTTAAGTAAAATGATAAAAGAGTTGCAAAAATAGGTATAACTTAACTAAATATTTTAAATGTACCTTCTATTGCCATATAAATATAAAATGAGTATTTTTATTTATTTCTGTATGTTGTACATTATTACTGTGAATTTCGAAATTAAACGCTTCCAAAGCGAAACAAATGAGAACAAAAGATAATTAATATTAGACACATTGTATTAAATTAAATTGATTCTTAAATATTCAAATTATGCTTCGTTCTTTCTTTATTTGTATATTTTATTTTCTTGTTCTATTATTGCACCACTAAGCAACAATGCTTAGCGCGATGGATTTGTTTCCTCGCGCAGGTACTTTGACTAAGATTTTTGGAGTCCAGATCTGCAGAAGTGCCTGAAGTATTCAAGGTTGTCACCTCCTCAGTAATGCATGTAGATAGGGCCCATATAGATCATATTTGTGTTTAGTATAAAATGCTAGATATTGTATTATAATGTTGATTATGAGCAGAAAATTAATAGAAATGTAATGTAATTTAATAAATTAGCTTTTTCATATGTAATTAATTTATATATCATGTAAATTATGAAATTATGTAAATTAAAGAAATTTGAAAATTTTATTTATGTGATTTGAGCATGAATGAGATTGTATGGATTCGAAGACAGATTTGAAATATATAGATAATGCATGGAAATGAATATGAAATTGAGATATATGAATGAGATGGTTATGAAAATAATTGATGAGATTTTATTTGTAAAATATTATTGAAATTTTCAAAAACAGTAAGATACGTCAACTGGTAATAAAATAGGGGAAACTCCGCTGGTTTCTCCATCAAAAAATAATTAATATTAAAATATAATGAGATCAAATTATGAAAGGAATAAAGTAAGATAAGATAGGGTGCTCCGGCACCGAATGTAGCACACTTTGCTCGGCTATACTGTAGTCGGGTGAGGGGTGTTAGGCTTGGATATGTATATAATGGTTTGAATTTGGACAAGTAAATGAGGTATGTCATGTGGTTAATTGTTGTAATTGGACTTGGAAATATTTTGAGTTATAATGTGTTTGTTGAGAGTGGTTACAAGTTGCCAAAATGACCAAAAATATGAAGTAAAGTGTGTTAATGTTATGCTACAAAGCAGAATTGGCATGGAAGAGTTAATTTGGTAAGTGTTGAATGTGTAATTGGTAAGGATGAACAATGTGTAATAGGGCAGTGTATGTTTTGTCTTAGAACCTTAAGTATGTGGCTCCAATTGGTATGAGACCAATTGGAGGTGAAACTAGGCACAAAATGTGCCAACTTTTATGAAGGAAGCTTACCAAAATTCTGCCTAGAAGGTGACTTGAAAAATGACCAAATCCGGATTAGTGACTTGAAAGCCTGAAAATTGACCATTTGGGCAGTAGTTAGTGTTTTAACCATAACTTACTCAAAACAGGTCCAATTGACATGAAATTTTTACCATGAATATTTGAGACATATATCTAAAATTCTTATGAAGACACCAAAGCCCAAAAATGGCCAGAATTAAGCCAAATAGCTTGCACAATTTCAAGTCCAAAAACTGGCTGAACCAAAAGTGACCTAAAAATGACCTAAGCCTACCATTTTGGTACATTCTATCCAGCATTGGTAAATTAACCATAACTTGGTCTACATAACTCAAAATGACCTGAAATTTTGCTCCGCATGTAATAATACATAGACCTACAAGTTTGTAGTTTGGACCGAAACCCGAAAACCGAGAGAACTAGGTCATCCGACTAGGTCAAATTAGCATACTAAAATCCGACAAATTGCAATAAAATGCAATATACTTGGAAATGAAATTGGTAACATATACCAACACTAAAGGGCTATAAAATGTGACATATTGGTAACATTAAACCGAATTCACTTAGAGTACATCTAGGGTCAACATTTTTGGTTAACTAAGGAAAATAATAGAATTTAATAAATTATTTATTAAGCCTTATTGTTAGAGACGGTTTAAATGAGTACTGAAACACTTCAAATTGTGTGTTTCAGTTAGCAAAGACTCAGGGAAGAGGAAGGAAACACTAAGTCAGGGCCAAGAGACATTTATCAAAGGTTTGTGCATAACAGTTATTTCTTTTGAATTTTTCAATTGAAATAAATTATGACTATTTGTATGTTATTGTTTTAAATTATGAAAAATTGTTTGAATGATATTTAATGGATACTTATTGATTGAAAATCATTGTAAATGGTTTGAAACCATAGCTATCATGTATATTGATTGAATTCCTCGCTAGCTTGTCTAGTGGGACAAATTGACTTTGAATTCCCTCTGTTGGGATGAATTGGACTTTGGCAACATGATTAAGCTGTGTGTGTGATTTATTAATATTTATTGTGATATTTCGTACAATTTCTGACTAAGTCAAATTAACTTAATAAAAGACAAAATCCATAAAAATTAAAACAAAAAAACCTCATCTTCTTTCTCATGTAAATTTGGCAGCCACCTTCCCTAACTCCTCCATTTTTTGTTTCACCATTAAAGCTTATTTCAAGCTTGACAATCTCTACTAAACCCAAATTTCTCTCATAACCACTTCATAAAACCTTGTGTTTGAGCTTTGAGAAGAAGATTGAAGAAGCAAAGAAAAAGAAAAAAAGAAGAGAATTGAAGAATTGGACATCAAATATTGAGGTTAGTCATTTAAACTTGAAATTTATAGCTTAGTGTTTATGTTTAGTCTAATTAACTTTGATTTTAACTTAAATGAAAAGAAAATAATTGATGGGGGAGGAAGTGGGAATTTGGCCAGTAGTAGGTTAAGGTTGGAAATGAGTGAATTTGATGTATTTAAATGGTTGTTGAAGTTGAATATTGAATATAAACTATGGATTGATGTTGGTATGCTTTGAATTAGTTAAATGTAACAATTAGTGTAGTTAGGGTTTTGGCACCTAGGGTTTGGAAGAAAAAAATTTGGAGAAGTGGTTAGATGGTGTATTTGACCTTGTTTGAGGTGAAAATGGTCATTTGTGACCAATTGGGGTATGTTGGAAGTGTTGGAATGGAGTGGAGATTCGGATTGGATGTGGGCAGTATGCAGGCAGCATGACCAAGGTCCCTTTCAGGGATCAAAATGAAAATTTACGAACCCAATTGGTGTGAGGCCAATTGGGAATGAAACTAGACACAAAATGGCACATTTTTCATTTAGGAATCATGCCCAAAAAGTGACCAAAACCTAGTGAACAAATTGAACAAATCCGGACTTAGGCAATCTAACATGTATAAAAATGACCAAATGAGCAGTGTGGCCATAAGGGGCTAGCAGGTCTAAATGACCTGAAATTTTACCAGTGGAAAGATGAGATATAGACCTAAAACTTTCATGAAGAACACCAACCCAAATTTCTAACAGCCTCCTTGTAGCAACTCCGTACATTCTACTATTCCGGTGATCAGTGTCGGTCCGAACAGCTAGAATGTCTAGAAAAATATTTAAACTAAAGTGAGAAACCATAATTAACTCAAATATTAATAATAAATATTTAGAAAAAATTTTAGAAATAAAATATAACCAAGTTAAATGAGCCGGTGCCCTAGCGATGGGTAACCCAGTGGGAAGTTGCGGTTCTCGCAACTAGGAGCCCTAGACCTGAGGGAAAATTCATAAAATAACTTTTGGGACTCCAGAGAAGGGTCATTGAGGTTCCTATGGTATTAGAATGCCAAGAAAATGCTTAGAAAAACTTTTCAATCGGTCCAGACAATTTAAGTCTATTAAGCTAAACGGAGGGCATTTTGGTAATTTCGCCTTTAGAGGTGATTTTTGGCCGACTTGTCCAGTTAAGTAAATAATTATTATGATACAAAATATGAATAAATATTGCTAAAAATTAAATTGAAATTTGGTAGAAAAGAAAAGAAAGAAAAAGAAGTTAAATTGGGAATTATGTTGTCATGCTTATGTAATTAAGAGTTTCCACCCAATCACCACTTAACAAAATGACTTAAGAGATAAAAGGGACACAAAATAAGATAAAAACAAAGAAGAAAAATTCCAGCAGCCATTTTCTTTCCAAACCAATGGGAATATTAGAGAAAGAGAAAGAGAGAGAAACTCCATGGAAGCTTAGGAAAGCTTGAATCACCCACTAAATTACCTTGAAACTCAACTTTGTCTTCACAAAAAATTGTTCATACATGTTGGGCAAGCTAAAGACCGCAAAAGGAAATAGAAAGGAGGAGCTTTGATAAGCTTGGAATTTACTTCATTAAAGGTTAGTGACTAAACTCACTCATTCTCTTTTGATTCATGTTAAAGGAGTAGAGTGGAATGAAAATTTGCATGAAAATTAAAAATACACCATATGTAAACTTTTCTTAAAATTCTAGCAGCCTTGGGCTTGGTAGGGTTTTGAAGATTTTCTTGAATTAAAATGGTACCCTAGCTACCCTTAACACTAACCTATTGTTTAGAATGATGAAATGCAAGTTAAATGCATGATTTGAGATGTTAGGGTTAGGTTTTGGGTATAAAATGGAGACTTTGATCATGTAATGATGAAAGTAAGTTTTAATTGTCAATTAGTGACCATTTGGTTATGTGTAAACAAGAAATGAAGTGGTTTGATTTGTGGGAATTGCAGTTAGTGTTGCCGCCTTGGCTAACCTACAGGATTGAGCATTAGTCCAGCAGGTTTGGGCAGCTATAACTGGAGTTATAGAGGTTCAATTGGTGCAAGGCCAATTGGACATGAAACTACACACATAATGGCACAACTTTAGTGAAGAAACTATGCCCAGAAAACCAAGCCAAGTGGACCAAAATATTGCCCTAATCTGGGTGACCTGCATTCTGCCTGGGCAAAATGACTAAATAAATAGTGTTTACTCATTTAGCCATAACTCAGT
Source organism: Hevea brasiliensis (assembly GCF_030052815.1). Lineage (NCBI taxonomy): Eukaryota > Viridiplantae > Streptophyta > Magnoliopsida > Malpighiales > Euphorbiaceae > Hevea > Hevea brasiliensis. The sequence goes on along the minus strand of NW_026614722.1, from coordinate 82,594 downwards.
GTAGAAATGTCCAATTGACCTGAACTTTTACTAGCAAGAATTTGAGATATAGACCAACAATTTTTATGAAGAAACATAACCGAAATTATGACCATAACATATTCAAAAAGTGACTTGAAGTCACTGCTCCTAACACTGTAGATTTGGTCAGTCCAGAAATTCTGGAAAAATCATAATCCGACCAGTTATGGTTTTTGGGCCATAACTTGAGTTACAAAACTCCAAATGGAGTGATTCAAAAAATGAAATACAACTAGACAAAATAAGGAACAACTTTCATGTTGATCATTTTGCCAAATTTCCCACTGCAAAAATGACTAATGGAATAGTATACCCAAAGCTTGAAAACTAAAAATTCTGTCCAATTAACATTAACCTTATAAATGGTATTGGCAACCAATACCAACAATTTTAAAATGCAAAATGTGGTATGTTGATGATACTTAAATCAACATACCTATTGTCAATGCAAAAGTCAACATTTTAGTTGACTAATGAAATGAATAGTAGCCATAAAATTTCAATTGTAAAGAATTACATAAATTAAAAGTGTTAAATACCCTAGTAGGCCTAATGTGATTGGTTTGGATAGGTTGGCATGCCAATAGGGTTCTGTTAGCAGTACTGCATATGGCTTCATGCCATTCTGTGTTTCATGGCTTCCCATGCCATTTTGTGACATAATAGCCTTTGGCTATGTTATTTGAGTTGTTACACTCAGGTTTTAACCTTGATGATTATTACAGCTTATTAGTTGTTCTGTTGCACACCGAGAGACACAATGTGACCAATGGTGTGATGATCCAAGGTACTTAGTTCCTAGTGCTAGTTTACCCATTTATCCAGTCCAGTCGACTAATATGGTTTACTCGGGCAATGATAATAAACCTTACCAAATTTTAATTGAATAATACAGCAAATAATATCAGAAATTAAGTTTATCCAAGAATATAAACACACATTTTGCATGCTTATTTTTATTTTATTTTATTTTATTTTATATTGCCACCACTAAGCAGAATTGCTTAGCACATTGTTTTTGCCACACGCAGGTACTGGAGACCTAGCTGGGGAGCCCAGTAGACATTAGACCGGGTGAGCCTTCAAATCTGCATCTGGAGTCCAGAGTCACCTAACATCTGCAGTGCATATGGTAGGACATTAGGACTTTGGGGTAGCATTTTGTATTTTGCATTTTGTATTAGTTTGGATTGTAACTATAAACTCTTGTAATTATGTAATAATGTAAATATATGAAATTTCATGTTATTGAAATTTTCTGTATATAATGTATGTTGATCAATGAAATGTTGAGAAATATTTATGAATATGCTTCAAGTGATGAAGTGAAAAGAAAAATTTCTGAAAATAGTGTTGTGATTTGAGATTGAGTTGAGATATGTATGTATAATGGAGTTTGGATTTGGAAATTATATTGGAAGTGTTTTTAAACAGGTTCAGAAGAACTGTTTTTCGAATTTATAGCCGGCACTCTGCCGGATTTTCTATAAAAATTGCAGAAAAATTCAGATTTATCAAAAATTGTAAATAAATGAATAAAAAGGGATAAATTGTAATGGAAATATGAATTGGTGCTCCAGCACACTGAGTGGCATATCTTGCTCAGCTACACTGTAGACGGGTAAGGGGTGTCACATTTAGTGCTATCAGAGCATCGATTTAGGCATTTATGGGCCTAGATAGAGTGCATACCATTGCATTGCATTTGTAAGTGTTGAGGTGACACTGATGCAGATCTCTTTGTTTTCTTATTTTGAATAGGATATGGATCCTGCTTCATAAAGAACAGTTAATAAAGAGGTGGAGAGTCGTGCTCCACCAAGGGCTGAATCTGGGGGCAGGGGAGAATCTGCTCCACCAGCAGCTGAGGCACTGCCCAACCTCAATTTGCGCTATTTTAGCAAATGACTGAATTCTACCGGCAAATGATGGGGCAATTCTACCACCACAACCACAGCCACAACCTCCACTAGCACCACATAAGTCCCATTTAGGAGAAACTGCGTAAACATGGGGCTGTGGATTTCTTTGGAAAGAGGGAGGATGATCCCATGACCACAGAAAACTGGTTGGATAGAACCATCAGAGTGCTGAAACAGCTTAACTACACCCCCGAGCAGAACCTGGAGGGTGCTGTGTCCCTACTTCAGGATGATGCATATCAGTGGTGGGACACAGTAACCAGTGAGGTGCAACTGGAACGAATCACCTGGGAATTCTTCCTCACAGAGTTCAGGAAGAAATATGTTAGCAAGGTGTATTTAGAAGAGCGAAGAAGAGAATTTATCAGTCTGAAACTGAGGCAATTGTTAGTGGTTGAGTATGAGCGTGAGTTTGTCAGACTGAGTTGGTATGGGAGGGAGATAGTCCCTACAGAGGCAGAGAGGTGTAGAAGGTTTGAAGAAGGACTCAATGACAGTATCAAAGTCATGATCACAGCATTGGAGATTACAGATTTTGCTAAACTAGTAGATGCTACATCAAAAGTGGAAAGGGTCCGAATAAATGAGCAAAATAGAAGGGAAAGACAATAGAAGGGGGGTCTGGGTCAGTCCAGTATATTTTCTACTCCCAGTAAGAAGAGTAAGCGTCCTCCTGCTCAGAGTTCAGGACCACTACAGGGTCAGGGTCAGTCTCAGGGGCCCAGACCACAGTTCACACCTAGGAGAGGCCAGTCCACACCATCAGTGGGCAGCTCTCTAGGGACGGTGTTCAGGGGACCAGCTGCAGCATCTTCTTCCTATCCATACTACCAGAAGTGGCATAAGGGGGATTGTTGGCGAGTGACTGATGCATGCTTACGGTGTGGATCGACAGAACATCAGATCAAGAATTGTCCGAAGAGGACTACTATAGTTACTCCAACACAAGCTGACAGACCTGCTCCTGCACCACAAAGGGGTAGGAAGCCCGATAAATCTAAGGTAGCTAGTGCATCACTGAGGCCTGCATCCAAGTCAGCTGAGAGGCCAAACACTAGAGTACCTGCCAGGGCCTATGCCATTAGAGCTCAGGAGGAGCAAGATGCCCTGGATGTCATTAGGGGTACGTTTTCCCTCTACAACACTTTTGTGCATGCATTAGTGGATCCAGGATCCACTCATTCATACATCTGCATCAAACTACCCATAGAGAGGGGAGTTCTAGTAGAGGAGAGTGATCAAGATATTCTAGTCACAAATCCACTAGGCCACAGTGTGGTAGTGAATAAGGTGTATAAAGGTTGCCCGTTGAGGATTCAAGGGTATGAATTCTCAGCAGACCTAATTAGATTGCCCTTCCACGAGTTTGATGTGATTTTGGGAATGGACTGGTTGTCACTTCATCAGGCAATAGTTGATTGCAAATTAAAAAGGATTTCTCTAAAAGCTTCTGAGGGTAATGAGATTACTGTTGTGGGTGAAAGGACAGATTTCTTTTCTAATGTTATCTCAGCCACAGTTGCAAGAAGATTGATGAGAAAAGGCTGTGAACCTTACCTAGCACACGTGGTTGATACTAGGTAAGCTAAGCCAAACCTGTATGATATACCTACAGTAAGAGACTTCCCAGATGTATTTCCTGAAGAGTTGCCTAGTTTACCACTAGAAATGGAAGTTGAGTTTGCTATTGAGGTAATGCCGGGTACAGCACCCATTTTTATTGCTCCTTATAGATGGTACCCACTGAATTGAGAGAGTTAAAAATTCAGTTACAAGAGTTGCTTGATAAGGGGTTTATGCACCCCAGTGTGTCACAATGGGGAGCTCCGGTGCTGTTTGTGAAAAAGAAGGATGGAACCTTCAGATTATGTATTGATTACCGACAGTTAAACAAAGTAACTATGAAGAATAAATATCTGTTGCCCAGAATTGATGATCTGTTTGATCAGTTGAAGGGAGTTGGTGTATTTTCAAAAATTGATCTCAGATCAGGGTATCATCAGTTAAGGGTAAAGGATGCAGATGTATCAAAAACTACATTTAGAACTCGGTATGGACATTATGAATTTCTAGTGATGTCGTTTGGGTTAACAAATGCACCAGCAGCATTTATGGACCTTATGAACCGTATCTTTCATCCATATTTAGATCGGTTTGTAGTGGTCTTTATTGATGATATTCTGGTGTATTCCAAGACTAGGGAAGAACATGATGAACATTTGAGGATTGTTTTGTAAACCCTGTGAGAAAAGAAGCTGTATGCTAAGCTGTCCAAGTGTGACTTATGGATGAGTGAAATTTCATTTCTTGGACACATAGTGTCAGCTGAGGGGATTAGAGTGAATCCCAAAAAGATAGAAGCAGTGATGGAATGGAAGCCTTGGGCACACAACTCCGCTTTAGCATGGCTTTTCATCCCTAGATGGATGGACAGTCAGAATGAGTAATCCAGGTAAACTTAAAAATTAATTGAATTTTCAAAAATAATAAATTGAAATGATAGTAACAATGTGAATTATGTGATAGATCCCGGAGGATATGCTAAGGAGTTGTGTCATTGAGTTTGAGGGGAGTTGGGATAGATACCTCCCACTGGCAGAATTTGCATATAACAATAGCTACCAAGCTAGCATTCAAATGGCTCCGTATGAAGAACTGTATGGGAGGAAATGTAGAACCCCAGTGTGTTGGACTGAATTAGGTGAAGATAAGCTGGTAGGACCAGACCTAGTGAAACAGACTGAGGAGAAAGTGAAGATAATCAAAGCTAACTTGAAGGTTGCCTCAGATAGACAGAAATCATATGCCGACTTAAAGAGAAAAGAGATAGAGTATGCAGTTGGTGATAAAGTGTTTCTTAAAGTGTCACCATGGAAGAAAGTACTAAGGTTTGGGAGAAAGGGTAAGTTAAGCCCTAGGTTCATTGGCCCACACGAAGTTATTGAACGTGTGGCACCAGTGCCCTATCGGCTAGCTTTACCATAAGAACTGGATAAAATTCACAATGTATTCCATGTTTCTATGTTAAGAAGATATCGCTCAGACCCTTCACATGGTATCTTCATGGAAGAAATTTAAGTACAACCGGACTTGACATATGAAGAAGAACCAATATGAATCCTGGATTGGGAAGTGAAAGAGTTAAGGAATAAGCAGATTCCACTGGTGAAAGTGCTTTGGAGGCACCACAACACCAAGGAGGCCACTTGGGAAAGTGAAGAGATGATGAGGCAATAGTTCCTTCAATTGTTTGCATCAGGTAAATTTCAAGGATGAAATTTAAATTAGAGGGGAAGAGTTGTAACACCCTCCTTGTAGCAACTCCGTCCATTCTACTGTTTCAGTGACCAGTGTCGGTCCGAACAGTTAGAACATCCAGAAAAATATTTAAACTAAAGTGAGGAACCATAATTAACTTAAATATTAATAAAAAAAATTTAGAAATAATTTTAGAAATAAAATACAACCAAGTTAAATGAGCCAGTGCCCTAGCGATGGGTAACCCAGTGGAAAGGTGCGGTTCTCGCAACTAGGAGCCCTAAACCTAGGGGAAAATTCATAAAATAACTTTTGAGACTCCAGAGAAGGGTCATTGAGGTTCCTATGGCATTAGAATGCCAAGAAAATGCTTAAAAAAATTTTCAATTAATATAGACAATTTTAGTCTGTTAAGCCAAACGGAGGGCATTTTGGTCATTTCGCCTTCAGAGGTGATTTTTGATCGACTTGTCTAGTTAATTAAATAATTATTATGACACAAAATATGAATAAATATTGCTAAAAATTAAATTGAAATTTGGTAGAAAAGAAAAGAAAGAAAAAGAAGTTAATTTGGGAATTATGATGTCATGCTTATGTAATTAAGAGTTTCCACCCAATCACCACTTAACAAAATGACTTAAGAGATAAAAGGGACACAAAATAAGATAAAAAAAAAAGAAGAAAAATTCCAGCAGCCATTTTCTTTCCAAACCAACGGGAATATTAGAGAAAGAGAAAGAGAAGAGAAACTCCATGGAAGCTTAGGAAAGCTTGAAATCACCCACTAAATTACCTTGAAACTCAACTTTGTCTTCACAAAAAATTGTTCATACAACTTGGGCAAGCTAAAGACAGCCAAAGGAAATTGAAAGGAGGAGCTTTGATAAACTTGGAATTTACTTCATTAAAGGTTAGTGACTAAACTCACTCATTCTCTTTTGATTCATGTTAAAGGAATGGAGTGGAATGTAAATTTGCATGAAAATTTAAAATATAACATGTGCAAAATTTTCTGAAAATTCCAGCAGCCTTGGGCTTAGTAGGGTTTTGAACATTTTCTTGAATTAAAATGGTACTCTAGCTGCCCTTAACACTAACCTATTGTTTAGGATGACGAAATGTAAGTTAAATGCATGATTTGAGATGTTAGGGTTAGGGTTTGGGTATAAAATAGAGACTTTGATCATGTAATGATGAAAGTAAGTTTTAATGGTCAATTAGTGACCATTTGGTTATGTGTAAATAAGAAATGAAGTGGTTTGATTTGTGAGAATTGCAGTTAGTGTTGCCGCCTTGGCTGACCTGCAGGACTGAGCATGAGTATAGCAGGTTTGGGCAGTAATAACTGGAGTTCTAGAGGTTCAATTGGTGCAAGGCCAATTGGACATGAAACTAGACATATAATGGCACAACTTTGGTGAAGAAACTATGCCAAGAAAACTAAACCAAGTGGACTAAAAGATTGCCCTAATCCGGGTGAGCTGCATTCTACCTGGGCAAAATGACCAAATGACAGTGTTTAGTCATTTGGACATAACTCAGTGTAGAAAGGTCCAATTGACCTGAAATTTTACCATCAAGAAGCTGAGATATAGAGCAACAACTTTCATGAAGAAACATAACCGAAATTATGACCATAACATATTCAAAAAGAGACCTGAAATCACTGCTCCTAACACTGTAGATTTGGTCAGTCCAGAAATTCTGGAAAAATCATAATCCGGCCAGTTGTGGTTTTTTGGCCATAACTTGAGCTGCAAAACTCCAAATGGAGTGATTCGAAAAAAGAAATACAACAAGAAAAAATAAGGAACAACTTTCATGTTGATCATTTTGCCAAACATCCCACTGCAAAAATGACTAATTGAATAGTAAACCCAAAGCTTGAAAACTGAAAATTCTGTCCAATTAACATTAAGCTTAGAAATGTTATTGGCAACCAATACCAACAATTTTAAAATGCAAAATGTGGTATGTTGATGATACTTAAACCAATATAGCTATTGTCAATGCAAAAGTCAACATTTTAGTTGACTAATGAAATGAATAGTAGCTATAAAATTTCAATTGCAAAGAATTACATAAATTTAAAGTGTTAAATGCCCTAGTAGGCCTAATGTGACTGGTTTGGATAGGTTGGCATGTCAATAGGGTTCTGTTAGCAGTACTGCATATGGCTTCATGCCATTCTGTGTTTCATGGCTTCCCATGCCATTCTGTGACATAATAACCTTTGGCTATGTTATTTGATTTGTTACACTGAGGTTTTAACCTTGATGATTATTACAGCTTATTAGTTGTTCTGTTGCGCACCGAGAGACACAATGTGACTGATGGTGTGATGGTTTGAGGTAATTAGTACCCAGTGCTAGTTTACCCATTTATCCAATTGAGTCGACTAATATGGATTACTCGGGCAATGATAATAAACCACACCAAATTTTAATTGAATAATACTGCAAATAATATCAGAAATTAAGTTTACCCAAAAATGTAAACATACATTCTGCATACTTATTTTTATTCTATTTTATTTTATTTTATATTGTCACCACTAAGCAGAATTGCTTAGCGCGTCGCTTTTGCCATGCGCAGGTACTGGAGACCTAGCTGGGGAGCCCAGCAGACATCAGACAGGGTGAGCCTTCAAATTTGCATCCGGAGTCCAAAGGCACCTATATGTGAGGACATTAGGACTTTGGGGTAGCATTTTGTATTTTGCATTTTGTATTAGTTTGGATTGTAACTATAAACTCTTGTAATTATGTAATAATGTAAATATATGAAATTTCATGTTATTGAAATTTTTTGTATATAATGTATGTTGATCAATGAAATGTTGAGAAATATTTATGAATATGCTTCAAGTGATGAAGTGAAAAGAAAAATTTCTGAAAATAGTGTTGTGATTTAAGATTGAGTTGAGATTTGTGTGTATAATGGAGTTTGTATTTGGAAATTTTATTGGAAGTGTTTTTAAACAAGTTCAGAAGAACTGTTTTTTCAATTTATAGCCAGCACTCTGCCGGATTTTCTATAAAAATTGCGAAAAAATTCATATTTATCAAAAATTGTAAATAAATGAATTAAAAGGGATAAATTGCAATGGAAATATGAATTGATGCTCTGGCACACTGAGTGGCATATCTTGCTCGGCTACACTGTAGATGGGTAAGGGGTGTCACATTTAGTTTTCTAAGCATTTTCTTGGCATTCTAATGCCACAGGAACCTCAATAACCCTTCTCTGGAGTCCCAAAAATTATTTTATGAATTTTTCCCCAGGTCTAGGGCTCCTAGTTGCGAGAATCGCAACTTCCCACTGGGTTACCCATCTCTAGGGCACCGGCTCATTTAACTTGGTTGTATTTTATTTATAAATTTTTTCTAATTTTTCTTATTAATATTTGAGTTAATTATGGTTCCTCACTTTAGTTTAAATATTTTTCCGGACGTTCTAGCTGTCCGGACCGGCACTGGTCATCGGAATAGTAGAATATATAGAGTTGCTACAAGGAGGGTGTTACAAAATTGTGCCCTTAACCAAGTCATTTACCACCTAAAGTTGGTGACCTAAAACTGCCAGAATCAGAATTTGCCCAGAAAATCTTGGTTAAGTCCAATCCTGCAGCCATGATTCAAATGGCTATAACTTGAGCTAAAAAATTCCAATTGGAGTGATTCAAAAAGGAGAATAAAGTTAAGACAATAGGGAAAATTCTCTATGAAGAGAATTTGTCAAATTCTAACAGCAAAATGACCAATGGAATAGTGCAACATAAGACATCAAAACTAAAAATTTGCAAATTTACCTAAAAGACTTAAGTTTTGAGAAAACAACCAAAACCAATAAAATTGGTGACCAAAATGTGGTATGTGGGTGAAGTTGGAATTCCCATACCTATTAAGCCTTAGAAAGTCAACAAATTGACTTGAATAGTGTAGTGAATAGTAACCCCGATACGCAAAATTTAAAAAATGCCAAGTTTAGCATATTAAAGCTAGGTATAAGTGAATTTGAATTTATTTTTGGATTTATAATTAGTTATGATACTGAAACACTATGAAACTGTGTGTTTCAGTGAAAAGGAATATCGGGAAAGAACACGAGGGATAGAGTCAAGGCCAAGAGGCGATTTGCTTAAGGTTTGCGCACAATATAGAAATTTTGTAAATTTTCTTTTGCACATGGTTTTGAATGAATTGAAATATTGAATTTTGACATTATTATAATGAAATATTTATTATGCTTTTATTTTAAATTGTTGAAAGTTATTTGTGTATGTTTGAGATGGCATAAATGTTTAGTAAATTGTTAAGATAAGTTTTGAAGCCACAGTGTCATGACCATATATTTGAATACCTCACTAGTATGACTAGTGGGGAAAATCAGTTTCGAATTTTGATTCCTTCTCTGGCTGAAGTGTTGAGGTGTGTGCTAGTAAAAGAAGAAAAAGAATGGGTTCCCATATATTTGAGCTAGCTAGCCTTGTGTTGTGACTTCTCCTTAGCCTCCGGCTATTGAGATTATATTTGTTTCGAATGGCATGATATAATTATGTGTTTTTATGTAAATGGTTTTGAGACTTTTGAAATAAAATTATTTGAACTAAGATCTTGTAAATCATGTTTTGTATTGATATCGCATGTTCAGTTTAATTTTTGAATAAATATGTTTTAAATTCCGCATACAGATTATTTTAGTATGTTGTGCACCACTGAGTCCTAGTACTCAGTGTTAGCTATTATTGCTGTCACAGATATAGAGACTAGAGGAGCAGCTGAGTGAGCTGCTGAGGATTGTGGAGCTACCTACCCTGAAGTTTCACCAGGTATATTTTATACCCTGATTGTAAAAAACTATTTTGATGTATGTAACTTATGGACATGTAAAATTGGTTATGAGCAGTTGTATAAAGCTTGTAACAAATTTTGGTTCAGAGTTTTCTTAATATAAATTTTTGTAATGATGTATATAAATTATTTTATCTTTAACGAAATATGAATGGAAGTATTTTGTATTAATTTGAATGAAATGGATGATTGTTGAATTTTGGAAATTGATAAATAATGTTGAAATTGGTTGGGATGGTTGTGAAATTGATGAAGTTGTTGAGATAAATTATTAGAAGTGTTTTTCACAGGTATTTGAAGAACTGTTTTCTCAAAATACAGAAGGTAATCTACCAAAATTTTTATTAAATTTGTTGAAAAATAAAATGGGGCAAAAATCTTAACTAGTTTTCAAACTCTAATTAAATGTTTTAATACCTATTAGAAAATGCTCACCACTTATAAAAAGGTAAGAAAATAATTTTAAAATCCCTTGTAGGGTATTTAATGAGTTATCGATAGGTGAAGTTCGGTTGTTCATTAGGTATTCTACGGGATCATGTTATGCCTTAGAGAAGGGTAAAGTGTGATATTTTTTAGTGGTATCAGAGTGAAATTTTTTAAAGTATGTTTTAACTTGTTATTTGTGTCTTTTCTTTGCTAAGTACAACTACTCAATGTCCTTATTTGTTACATACAGTGCATTGCATCATAAATATGAACTAACAGAGGGATATCTCCTTGTATTATTTGTTCAGGAGATATCCTACTCCAGACTGTTATGGAAGAAGGGAATCGCTCAATTGAGCAATCTGTTAAAGTTGAGGCACAAGGGGAAGCCCCAGCTCTATAGAATGTTAGTGGGTTAGTGGCACTAGCCCCGCAAATGCCGTAGTTTCCCGCACAGTTTGCACGGCAGATGGCGGCAATGTTTCAACAAATGGCTTGGGGTATGCCTACTCAAGCTCCACCCCAGACTACTGTGGTGCAACCTCAAGCTCCAGTTTGACAGTATGACAAGCTGTTGAAGTATGGGGCTACAGAATTTAAGGCTACAGTAGACCCACTAAAGGCAGATCAATGGTTGGAAAAAATGGACAGAGTATTCAAGAAATTGCACTGCCAAGATGAACTGAAATTTGAATATTCGGTATCTTTGCTACAAGGGGATGCTTATGATTGGTGGAAGACCATCCCCCATAGCTTGGATGAACCACCAGTACTGACCTGGGATGACTTCATCAGAGAGTTCAGACAGAAATACGTCCCAAATGCATATGTGGATCAGAAATTACAAGAATTTCTGAGTCTGAAGCAAGGCAATAGATCAGTGGTAGAGTATGAGATGTAGTTCTCCTGCTTAAGCCACTATGCTGGGAGTCTCCTTTCTACCAGCAAGGAAAGGTACAAGAGATTTGAGACCGGTTTGAAGCCTAGCCTATGGATGCAAGTTGTGGGATTCAGACACAGTAATTTCTCAGAGCTCATTTCTCAAGCACTTGAGTTAGAAAGAATTGAATCAGAAGCGACCCCAGGAAAAGTAAAATCAGAAAAAGATGAAAAATCAGAGAAAGACAAGGGGGAAAAGTCAGTAGAGCAAAGTCCTAGTGGTACTTCTGGGGAGAGCAAGAAATTTGGTGGACCTAGCAGAGGTCAAGGTGGAAAGTTTGGAAGGGGCCTATTCTCTGGACAGAGACCCCCTAGGTCTGGTCAGTAGTCGAGCAGGGGTTCACAACCTCCCTGCCCCTGTGAGACTTGTGGCAAGATTCATAGGGGAGAATGGTATTGGGCAACAAGAGCCTATTTTAACTATGGAAGCAAGGGCCATATTGCAAAAGATTGCACTAGTGCTCCTAGATTCGGTCCAGCTCCTACGACTGCAAAAGGATCTATTCAGAGTCCTGCTCCCAGAAGTTCACAACCGATTGGCAGAGGAAGAGGCAGAGGTAGAGGTAATGCTTCCGGCAGTTAGGGCACTGCTGGTCAGTCAGCACAAAGAAGTGCTTCAGCCATGGTTTATACAATGAGACAGCGAGAAGAGGCTGAGACTTTCGATGTGGTAGCCGGTACATTCTCTATCTATGATCAAGAAGTATTTGTGTTGTTTGATCCGGGTTCAACCCACTCACATGTTAGTGCCAGCATTGTCAGTTCACTTGCTGTTCCGTGTGTCAAAATGGATTTTGAAGTGCTAGTAACTAGTTCATTAGGACAAGAGGTTCGGGTTAATATAATTTATAGAGACAGTCCTTTGGTGATCCAAGGACATGTTTTTCTATCAGATTTGATTGAAATGCCCTTCAGAGATTATGATATTATCTTGGGCATGGATTGGTTAGCCAGGCATCACGCCATGATTGATCGGAGATCAAGATCACTTTTGGTCTCCTCTGCAGACGGTGATGTGGTAATACATGGGGAGAGGCATTTATTGCCATCAAACATCATTTCAGCTGCACTAGCCAGAAGGATTATCAGAAAGGGGTGTGAAGCATACTTGGCATATGTGATAGACACCCAAGTGGGAAGTCCAGCACTCAGGGACATCCCTACAGTATGTGACTTTTTGGATGTGCTTCCTGATGAATTGCTAGGATTACCTCCAAAAAGAGAGGTGCAGTTTGTGATTGATGTTATGCCTGGTGTGGACCCAATCTCTATAACACCATATATAATGGCACATATATAATTGAAAGTGTTGAAAGTGCATATGGTAGGACATTAGGACTTTGGTGTAGTATTTTATATTTTGCATTTTGTATTAGTTTGGATTGTAACTATAAACTCTTGTAATTATGTAATAATGTAAATATATGAAATTTTAAGTTATTGAAATTTTTTGTATATAATGTATGTTGATCAATGAAATGTTGAGAAATATTTATGAATATGCTTCAAGTGATGAAGTGAAAAGAAAATTTTCTGAAAATAGTGTTGTGATTTGAGATTGAGTTGAGATATGTGTGTATAATGGAGTTTGGATTTGGAAATTATATTGGAAGTGTTTTTAAACAGGTTCAGAAGAACTATTTTTTCAATTTATAGCCAGCACTCTGCCGGATTTTCTATAAAAATTGCGAAAAAATTCATATTTATCAAAAATTGTAAATAAATGAATTAAAAGGGATAAATTGCAATGGAAATATGAATTGATGCTCTGGCACACTGAGTGGCATATCTTGCTCGGCTACACTGTAGATGGGTAAGGGGTGTCACATTTAGTTTTCTAAGAATTTTCTTGGCATTCTAATGCCATAGGAACCTCAATGACCCTTCTCTAGAGTCCCAAAAATTATTTTATGAAATTTTCCTCAGCTCTAGGGCTCCTAGTTGCGAGAATCGCAACTTCCCATTGGGTTACCCATCTCTAGGACACCGGCTCATTTAACTTAGTTGTATTTTATTTCTAAAATTTTTTCTAAATTTTTCTTATTAATATTTGAGTTAATTATGGTTCCTCACTTTAGTTTAAATATTTTTCCGAACGTTCTAGCTATCCGGACCGACACTGGTCACCGGAACAGTAGAATGTATAGAGTTGCTACAAGGAGGGTGTTACAAAATTATGCCCTTAACCAAGTCATTTAGCCACCTAAAGTTGGTGACCTAAAACTGCCAGAACTAGAATTTGCCCAGAAAATCTTGGTTAAGTCCAATCCGGCAGCCATGATTCAAATGGCTATAACTTGAGCTAAAAAATTCCAATTGGAGTGATTCAAAAAGGAGAATAAAGTTAAGACAATAGGGAACATTTTCTATGAAGAGAATTTTACCAAATTCTAACAGCAAAATGACCAATGGAATAGTACAACATAAGACATCAAAACTAAAAATTTGCAAATTTACCTAAAAGACTTAAGTTTTGAGAAAACAACCAAAACCAATAAATTTGGTGACCAAAATGTGGTATGTGGGTGAAGTTAGAATTCCCATACCTATTAAGCCTTAGAAAGTCAACAAATTGACTTGAATAGTATAGTGAATAATAATCCCGAAACAAAAAATTTAAAAAATGCCAAGTTTAGCATATTAAAGCTACGTATAAGTGAATTTAAATTTATTTTTGGATTTATAATGAGTTATGATACTAAAACACTGTGAAACTGTGTGTTTTAGTGGAAAAGAATATCGGGAAAGAACCCAAGGGATAGAGTCAGGGCCAAGAGGCGACTCGCTTAAGGTTTGTGCACAACATAGTAATTTTGTAAATTTTCTTTTGCACATGGTTTTGAATGAATTGAAATATTGAATTGTAACACTATTATATTGAAATATTTATTATGCTTTTATTTTAAATTGTTGAAAGTTATTTGTATATGTTTGAGATGGCATAAATGTTTAGTAAATTGTTAAGATAAGTTTTGAAACCACAGTGTCATAACCATATATTTGAATACCTCACTAGTATGACTAGTAGGGAAAATCAGTTTCGAATTTTGATTCCTTCTCTGGCTGAAGTGTTGAGGTGTATGCTAGTAAAAGAAGAAAAAGAATGGGTTCCCATATATTTGAGCTAGCTAGCCTTGTGTTGTGACTTCTCCTTAACCTCCGGCTATTGAGATTATATTTGTTTCGAATGGCATGATATAACTATGTGTTTTTATGTAAATGGTTTTGAGACTTTTGAAATAAAATTATTTGAACTAAAATCTTATAAATCATGATTTGTATTGATATCGCATGTTCAGTTTAATTTTTAAATAAATATGTTTTAAATTCTGCATAAAGATTATTTTAGTATGTTGTGCACCACTGAGTCCTAGTACTCAGTGATAGCTATTATTGCTGCCACAGATATAGAGACTAGAGGAGCAGCTGAGTGAGCTGCTGAGGATTGTGGAGCTACCTACCTTGAAGTTTCACCCGGAATATTTTATACCCTGATTGTAAAAAATTATTTTGATGTATGTAACTTATGGACATGTAAAATTGGTTATGAGCAGTTGTATAAAGCTTGTAATAAATTTTGGTTCAGATTTTTCTTAATGTAAATTTTTGTAATGATGTATATAAATTATTTTATCTTTAACAAAATATGAATGGAAATATTTTGTATTAATTTGAATGAAATGGATGATTGTTGAATTTTGGAAATTGATAAATGATGTTGAAATTGGTTGGGATGGTTGTCAAATTGATGAAGTTGTTGAGGTAAATTATTGGAAGTGTTTTTTACAGGTATTTGAAGAACTGTTTTCTCAAAATACAGACGGCAATCTGCTAAAATTTTTATAAAATTTGCTGAAAAATAAAATGGGGCAAAAATCTTAACTTGTTTTCAAGCTCTAATTAAATGTTTTAATACCTATTAGAAAATGCTCACCACTTCTAAAAAGGTAAGAAAATAATTTTAAAATCCCTTGTAGGGTATTTAATGAGTTATCGGTAGGTGAAGTTCGGTAGTTCATTAGGTATTCTATGGGATCATGTTATGCCTTACAGAGGGGTAAGGTGTGACATGTTTTAGTGGTATCAGAGTGAAATTTTTTAAAGTATATTTTAACTTGTTATTTGTGTCTTTTCTTTGCTAAGTACAACTACTCAATGTCCTTATTTGTTACATACAGTGCATTACATCATAAATATGAACTAACAGAGGGATATCTCCTTGTGTTATTTGTTCAGGAGATATCCTACTGCTGACTGTTATGGAAGAAGGGAATCACTCAGTTTAGCAATCTATTGAAGCTGAGGCACAAGGGGAAGCCCCATGTCACACCCTACCCCTCTGTAAGGCATAACATGATCCCGTAGTATACCTAATGAATTACCAACTTCGTCTACTGATAACCCATTAAATACACTACAAGGGATTTTAAAACTTTTCTTACTTCTTTTTATAGTGGTGAGCACTATTTACAGGTGTTAAAATTTTTTTTGAACTGAAGGGAAACAGCTAACACATTTGTAATATTAGTAATTTCTATAAAAATTTTGGCGGAGTGCTCTCTGTATTTTGAATAAAACAGTTCTTAAGAAAAACCTATAAAAAGCACTTCAAATATATTTCTCAATCTCAACTCTAACAGTTAAACAACACAATATATTTCTCAGTTCAAATTCACAATAAATTTTTTTACTATTTTCAAAGGATGAGATAAAAGAAATATAGTACAAATTTTACAAGTCAAAATACTCATAATTTATTTTACAACTTTAATGTACAATTTTAATTTACAACTGCTCAAAACCAAGAACAATATATATATACAGTGAACATACATTACAGTACAAAATGCAAAATGTGATATACTCAATATACCCGATGATTTCTCGCTGAATGTACTAGCAGCCTAGTCTCACTCATTCAATCATTTCACTGCGACAAAGAATAAAGCTATTCTTTGAGACAATGTCTCAGTGGTGCACAACATTTACCAAATACAACTTTAAATCACAATTCATAAATCATATAAATGATGGATACATAAAACCATAGTTAAATTCAAGACAATGAATGTCATAAGGAATTTAACACAATATCACATTAAATCTCAGTAATCAAAACATAGTTAAATTTAAAAGACAGTGAATGTCAATAAGAATTTAAACTCCATTTCACAAATTATCAAATCGCATAATAACACAATTTAGTCGAATAATTTAAGAATACAGTGTTGCCAATTCATTCACAACATAAGCCATGACACAAAATTCCCGATCAATGCCGCGTTGTACACCATGACAAAGCAATCTACAACCCCACTAATCGAAATCAATGAGGCAGGTGGTGGCATTTAAGGGTACTTATTAAAGCACCTGCAGGCATTACATATAGCCGTCCCTGTAAGCCCTTGGGTGGTACCTATCAGAGCACTTGCAGGCATTACGTATCGCCGTCCCTGCAAGCTCCTGAGTTCCTGCGTGAGAGTTCCCAGGAATTGTAGGCGTTACGTATCGACATCCCTACTTTGCTCCGATACCACTAAACACAATTTATCTCAAAATTTCCATTTATAAAGTAGGCAACACAATAATTTTCAAATAATATTTCCAAAGTCATAATTTCATTCACAAGGTGGCAACACATTTCATAATCAACTTCAAATTTTCACAAATCACACTAAATAAATTTTTCCACAGTTTCAAACTGTTTACAATGCTTTTCAAGCAATAAGTATCCATTCAAACACATTTCCATAATTGAAAATAATAATGTACAAATAGTCATAATTTATTTCAATTAAAAAACTCAAAAGAAATAATTGTTGTGCACAAACCTCTGATAACTGTCTCCTGGCTTTGACTCAGTATTTCCTTCCCTTTCCCTGAGTCTTTGCTAACTGAGAAACACAATTCGAAGTATTTCAGTACTAATTTAAACTGTCTCTAACGATAATGCTTGATAATTAATTCACTAAATTCTATTATTTGCTTAATCAACCTAATATGTCGACCCTCGATGCATTCTAGGTAAATTAGGTTTTAGTGTTACTAACATGTCATATTCGATAGCCTTTTAGGGTTGGTACATGTTACCAAACTCATTTCCATGTATCTTGCAGTTTCTTACAATTTGCTGGATTCTGGGATACTAGTTTGACCTAGCCGTACGACCTAGTTCCCTCGGCTTTCGGGTTTCGGTCAAAACTAAAAACTTGTAGATCTATGTCTTATTGCATGCGGGGAAAAATTTCAGGTCATTTTGAGTTATGTAGACCAAGTTATGGTCATTTTACTGCTGGTCAAAATGCATCAAAATTGGTCACTTTAGGTCACTTTTAAGTCATTTTAGGTTCGGCCAGTTTTTCAACCCGAACTTGTGAAAGCTATTTGACTTGCTTATGGTCATTTCTGGGCTTTAGTGTCTTCATAAGACTTGTAGATATGGGTCTTAACTATTCATGGTCAAAATTTCAGGTCAATTGGACCTGTTTTGAGTGAGTTATGGCCTAAACACTAACTGCTGCCCAAATGGTCAGTTTTCATGCCTTATTTGCACTTAATCCGGATTTGGTCATTTTTCAAGTTACCTTACAAGCAGAAATTGGGCAAGCTTCCTTCATGAAAGTTGGCACATTTTGTGCCTAGTTTCACCTTCAATTGGTCTCATACCAATTGGAGCCACACACTTAAAGTTCTAGGCCAAAATGCATACTGTCCTATTGCACTTTCTTTATTACTCATCAAAGCTCACTTTTAGCATTTACCAATTCACACATTCTTACCCAATCTGGTTTGTACCATAACCTAAACATATTTTACCACATATTGTTGATCATTTTGGCAGCTTACAATCACATTCAACATACACCACAAAGTACAAAATTTGTTAAATTCAATTACAACAATTTAACTACCTATTCATGCTCATTTACATGTCCAACTTCACACCATCATACATATACCCAATGTTACACCCTACTCCCCTATAAGATATAACATGATCCCATAGTATACCTAATGAATTACCGTACTTCGCCTACCGATAACCCATTAGATATACTACAAGGGATTTTAAAACAATTTTCGTGAAATTTAAATCATCGGTTAAAATCTGGAGTTATAATTTTTTTTTTTTTCAGAATTTTGGAAAAGTGCTAGCTGTATTTTGAGAAAACAGTTCTTCAATCCTGCAAAAGAAAATGCTCCCAATATGTTTTCTCAAATACAACTTCAATAACTTCATTTCAATTCACAATTCAATTCTCAATAAACAATCAATTCATTTTCAAACTACTCTCATCATAAAGAAACATTTCATTGATTACAAGACTCAAAATTTATAATACAAAACTATTCAAGTAAATGAAATCTCAACTTTATATTTACAATAATTTACATTTAATTACATACCAAAATATTTTACAAGAGTTTTTATACAACTGCTCAAATAATTTACATACATATTATTACATGCATACATCAAAACCTATGTACATGGGTATACCTATGATATACCTAGAGCTGATCTGAATATGTCTTCAAAGAAACTTATTCACTGCTCTATGCTCTTTTTACCTGCGACAGCATGCAAAGCTATCGCTGAGTGGTGAACTCAGTGGTGCATAACTATAATTTAAAACATAGTACAATATACATTGACAAAATTTACAGTAAATAATTTGAAAATCTGAATACTCATAAAATTCCAAAACTCAAAATATTCATTGCCTATAATGTAAATCATTTGTATAAATGACTTTGATCACAAAATTCAATTTATCAAATCATGACTAACCATTTAAGTAATTCCAACAAAATCAATTATACATAAACCATAATTGAAATCACAATTCTTTACCATTCAAAAGCCATTATGTATCTCAAAAATCATTATATATCTCAAAAATCAATCTTTATCTCACTAACTATGCAAGACTAATCCGAAAGGGCCATATTCGATGTGATTCTAACTGCCTATGGTCGAGGAGGTCGAATCAAATTCTAACTTCCTATGGTCGGGGAGGTCGAATCATCGTGCACAGTACCATCACAATAATGAATCTTCCGCAAGGGCCATAACGATAAAAATAAACTTAGATCTAACCTCAAATCAAAGGAAAATCTAAGCCTGTGCACGTACCATGGTAATCAAAACACAACTAACTCCATTGTCTTCTCAACAAATGAGAGAGACGGGTAATAACCTAGTCAAGCATCTATAGTGAGATATAAAACAATATCGCAATCCTTTTAGTGAGCATAAATCACAATATAATTCAATTGAAAGTCAATTCCAATATCCAATAATTTTTATGCTCATCACAATTCAAATCATAAATTTGAATTTTTCCATGAAAATTACCATCACAATTCAAAACATGTTCTATCACAATTTTCCAAAACCTAATTTATCCAATCCATAACAATGCTTAATACTTGTGGAAATACCATTTCATAAAGCTAAATTCATACATACTATATCAATTTTCAATAATCATTGAATTAAATCCAATGCTTGTTAAACATAATACATAAGAAAAATATGTCATTTAATCATATGAAATATTCAAAACAAAATCAGTTAAAAACTAGTTGTGCACAAACCTCTGATAACTGTCTCTTGGTCTTGACTTAGTGTTTCCTTCCCTCTCCCTGAGTCTTTGCTAACTAAGAAACACAATTTGAAGTGTTTCAGTACTTAATTAAACTGTCTCTAACAATAATGTTTGATAAATAATTCACTGAAGGCTATTATTTGCTTAATCAACTTAATATATCGACCCTCGATGCGTTTTAGGTAATTTAGGTTTTAACGTTACTAATATGTCACATTCGATAGTCTTTTAGGGTTGGTACATGTTACCAAGTTCATTTCCGTGCATACTGCATTTTCTTGCAATTTGCTGGATTCCGAGATACTAGTTTGACTAGCCGGACGACCTAGTTTCCTTGGTTTTCGGGTTTCAGTCAAAACTACAAACTAGTAGATCTATGTCTTATTGCACGTTGGGCAAAATTTCAGGTCATTATGAGTTATGTAGACCAAGTTATGGTCATTTTACTATTGCTGGTCAAATTGCACCAAAATTGGTCATTTTAGGTCACTTTAGGTCATTTTAGGTTTGGCCAGTTTTTTGACCCGAATTTGTGCAAGCTTTTTGACTTGCTTATGGTCATTTCTGGGCTTTGGTGTCTTCATAAGACTTGTAGATATGGGTCTTAACTATTCATGGTTAAAATTTCAGGTCAATTGGACCTGTTTTGAGTGAGTTATGGCCTAAACACTAACTGCTGCCCAAATGGTCAATTTTCAAGCCTCATTTGCACTTAATCCGGATTTGGTCATTTTTCAAGCTACCTTGCAAGCAGAATTTTAGTAAGCTTCCTTCATGAAAGTTGGCACATTTTGTGCTTAGTTTCACCTCCAATTGGTCTCATACCAATTGGAGCCACACAATTAAATTTATAGGCCTAAAACTTAAACTGCCTTATTGAAATTCTTGCATACACATCAAGCATCACTTTTAACACTCACCAAACTTAACATTTAAACCAATTCTGGTTGTACCACAACCTAAACATAATTTATAACATTTTATAGGTCATTTTGGCAGCTTACAATTACATTCAATGTGCACCAACAAGTGCAGAATTTGTTCAACTCAATTTTCAACAATTCAATCACCAATTCATTCTCATTTACATGTCAAACTTCACACCATCATTCATGCACTCAAATTGCCATAACAACCAACACATTTTAACATCATTATTCCTTAAACCAAGCATGAATTCCAGCATTCTTTAAGAGCTAACAAACTGCCACAATGGTACATTTACATTTCATTAATTTCCAAGCTTTAAATTTCATTTCACATTTACATATTCTAAATATACATCACCCAAATGATTACCCATACACATAAATAATTAATCAACCTTCTAATCCACCATTTACAAGCAAGAGTAAACTATCTTCAAGGTATTTCCATGGCTGCCAAAAGTACACATTCCCATTCAACATCAAACCTCAAAATTTTCTTCATAAATCAAACACCCATAACACCCTTACAAACTTTAACAAAGCAACAATCAAAAACTCAAACTTACCTATGGATGAGACTTCTCAAATCTTCACTAAACTTCTTGATTTTGGTATCAAACTCTTCCTTGTGATGTGGGGATAAACTTTAATGAAGCAACCTAGGTGTTTGGAGGTGAAATGAAGAGGATGATGAAGCTTGAACCAATTGCGGCAATGGAGGTTTTGAGAGAGTTCAATTCGGCATGGTGAGTCTCAAGGTTGAGGATGAAGTTTAGTGGAAGTAATCTGCCCATGTGATGTTAATTTAATCCCCAAAGTGCTCCACTCACCCATTTTTAATGATTTAATAAGTGAAAAGTGTTAATTACCCAAATTTGAACCCCATTTTTGCTATTTAAATTAGGTACCCCTAATTTAATTTTTCATTATATTTTCCAAGTGTAATATCATGTATTTTCAATGGAAATTTAGGTCAAAAGACAACTCGGGGTGTCAAATGACCAAAATGCCCCTGTTCGGGTTGCATTCCCGATTTTTCGGTAACACCGGGTTTTGTCCGTTTTTCGATTTCTCACTTTTTTTTGTACTAATTATTTAATTTTTCTTTGATATTTATAATGACATTTAAACTTCAATTGATGTCTCTTTAAGTCTTAAAATTAATTTTCAGGGTTCCCCGGGGTTCAGGGCTAGTCAACGGTCCACGCAGTGACTTCCCCGTGCGGTCACCCATCGCTAGGGTTCCCGGCTCGCTTAACTTGGTTGCATTTCTTTACTATTATTTTTCCTTTGTTTTTCTTGTATTTTTTTTTCTTGTATTTCATTATTTAATGTCTCCTCACTCATATCGAAATGTAGTTCTAGGCATCCTAGCTGTCCGGACAACACTGGTCACCGGAACAGTAGAACGCATTGCCGAACTTAGGGGTGTTACACCCAAACTGCCATAACAACTAACACAATTCAACATTAATATTCCATAAACCAAACATGAAATAACATCCTTATGGTTCACCCAACCAGGCTGCCAATTCATGCATTACATTCCATTAATTCCCAAGCTTCAAATTTCAAATACACATCCACATATACTAAGTATACATCACCGAAATAATTTCCTACACACATATACATTTAATCAATCCTTTAATCTACCATTTAGAAGCAAGAATAAGTTGTCCTCAAAGTGTTTACATGGCTGCCAAAAGTACACATCCCCTTTAAATATCAAACCTCAAAAATTTCTCCATAAATCAAGTACCCATAACATCCTTACAAACTTTAATAAAACAATAATCAAAAACTCAAACTTACCACTTTGGAAATTCTTCAAAACTCCACAAAAACTTTCATTTCTTGATGCCTATCTACTACCCATGGTGTGAGGATCATTTTTCATGAAGACACTTGCAAGAAATCAAGGCTTGATCATGGAGAACTTGAGCTCCATGCATGGTGCGGCCATGGGAGAGGTTTGAGAGCTTTCATTCTTCCAAATGAATTTTTCAAGAGGGGAAGATGAATTGCAGAATGTTAGTGGACATTTCTGTCCACTTAGGGTATTATATGGTATATAATAATTTACTTAGTGCTCCACTAACATAGGTTAATAATAAATAATGTTAAACTTTCCATATTCCCACATTAAGTCCCTAATTTTTGCTAATTGAATTAGGTATCACTAATTTAATTTTTCATGACATTTTACAAATATAATATCATTTATTTTTAATGGATATTTAGGTCAAAAGACAACTCAAGACGTCAAATGCCCACAATGCCCCTGTTCGGGTTGCATTCTCGATTTTTCGGTAATACCGGGTTTTGTCCGTTTTTCGATTTCTCACTTTTCTTTGTACTAATTAATTAATTTCTTTTTGATATTTATAATGGCATTTATACTTCAATTGATGTCTCTATAAGTCTTAAAAATATTTTCTAGGGTTCCCCGCGGTCCAGGGCTACTCAACGGTCTACGCCGTGACTTCCCGGTGCGGTCACCCATCGCCAGGGTTCTCGGCTCGCTTAACTTGGTTACATTTCTTTGCTATTATTTTTCCTTTGCTTTTATTGTATTTTTTTTCTTATATTTTATTATTTTATGTCTCCTCATCAATATCTAAGTGTAGTTTTAGGTATCCTAACTGTCCGGACAACTCTGATCACCGGAACAGTAGAACACACTACCGAACATAGGGGTGTTACAATTCTCCCCCCCTTAAAATAAATTTCGTCCACGAAATTTTACCTAATAGCCATCTTACAATAGTCATACGCTTATTTTCTCCTTTCTATATGATCGTATAATCTTCTTTTCCTCAAATTTGTATAAGACTTTTAACAATCTAATACAACATTTAATTTGTTTGTATAACACCAATCTCCTCTTACTATTGTGCTGTCTAATATTTCGGTTCATGTTCCTTCTTGAATGACCCTTGAGGTCATGTTAGAATCATTTATCTAGTCATTGGTCCTCTAACCATTCTAGTCTATAGTCTTCCTCACATTCGTAACACTTCTTTGTTATATCTGAACCAACTGTTCGAATTTTTACTTCCATAACTCTTTTTATCTGTTAATATTCTATAACTTACTTCCTTTTGCACTGAACTATAACCTTTCGATATTCTAACTTTTGAGTTTTAGATCCCTAAGTAGGATTTTCAAACTTATTTCTAACAATTAAATTATATCCTGGCATAACTATACCAAAATAGATGCCGTTGGCAACTATTCTCATCTAGGTGTACTATCGGGTAGTACGTAGCTCTACATAATAATCTCAAGTTAGTACTATAATCTACAGCTTACAGTATAAACATCAAGAACATTGCATAGTTACTACGATACATTTCAATAGATCAAACTTTCCTATCTTTTATCCTTTTCGAATTCACTGATATCCGAACTTATTCTTATTATAATATCCATTAGCAATTACTAATAGTAACATCTTTGCCCTCATCTAGAGCAATTCCATTACTACATCTTACTTTTACTTCCCCTTCCCTTACATTAAGTAGGCTCGCCAATTAGCTTTATAATTTATGGTGTGTTCGAAAATACTTTTCGCTGATAAACTCTTCTAAAACTAATTTCACTTATTATCACAATCCTTATCTTAAAGGACTAATCACTAATGCATCAAAATTTATTCCCCTCTAAAGGAATAACAACAGAACATATAGTTCTAATACTAACATAAAAGTATTCAGACTCCAAGTCAAACAATACATAAACAAAGAGTGCCATCCTTCTTCTTAACAAACAATACTGGCGCTCCCTAAGGTGACACACTAGGGCGGATAAAGCCCTTTTTAAGTAATTCTTGCAACTGTATCTTCAACTCCTTCAACTCTGCTAGTGCCATTCTGTATGGTGTTATGGAGATTGGATCCACACTAGGCATAACATTAATTTCAAACTGCACCTCTCTTTCCGGAGGTAATCCTGGCACTTCATCAGGAAACATATCTGGAAAGTCATGTACTGTAGGGATGTCCCTCAATGCTGGACTCCCCACTTGGGTGTCTATCACATGTGCCAAGTATGCTTCACACCCATTTCTGATCATTTTTCTAGCTAGTGCAGCCGAAATGATGTTGGATGGCAATAGCTGCCTCTCTCCATGTATTACCACATCATTGTACTAAGGGAGTCCGAAAGTGACTGTCTTCAGCTTACAGTCAATCATGGCATGATGCCTAGCTAACCAATCCATGCCCAAGATGATATCATAATCTCCGAAGGGCATTTCAATAAAATCATATAGAAAAGTGTGTCCTTGGATCACCAAAGGACAATCTCTATACATTTTATTAACCCTGACCTCCTGTCCTAACGGACTTGTTACTAGCACCTCAAAGTCCATTTTTGTGTATGGAACAACAATGCAATTAATGATGCTAGCACTCACAAAAGAATGAGTAGAACCAGGATCAAATAACACAAACACATCTTGGTTAAAAGTTGAGAAGGTACCAGCCACAACATCAGATGTCTCGACTTTTTCCCTCTGTCTCATTGCGTAGACTCTAACCGGAGCACTGTCTTGCTCTGATTGTTTCACAGTGCATTGGCTGCCTGCTGGGTTACCTCTGCCCCTGTCTATACCTCTGCTGGGTGGTTGTGAACCTCTAGTGACAGGGCTCTGAACTAACCCTTCAGCAGTAGTAGAAGGTGGTCCAACTCTACGGGCACTGGTGCAGTCCTTGGTGTGTCCTATGCCTCCACAGTTATAACAGGCTCCAATGGCCTTGTAGCATACCCCACCATGATTTCTACCACAAGTTTCACGTTAGCAGGAAGGGTAAGAGCTTCTAGTTGTTCAACGACTGGACCTTGGTGGTCTCTGCCTTAATGATCCACCTCTGTTATATCCCTGAGCTCGGGGCTCCTCAAATTCTTTTCTCTTTCTCAAATTACTGCTTAAGCTCTGACCCATAGGTTTCTCTCTCTTCTTTATTTCATGTTGCCCTTATGGGGGTTGGGCTTGTACTTGAGCTTGAGCTGACAGAGTATCAGCCATTTGTTGAAAGAAAGTGGCCATTTGCTGGGCCATTTGTGCAGTAATTTGTACAGAAAGCCTGGTGCGATCGCCTTCGACACTTTGTGGAGCTAGGGCCTCAACTTGTACCTCAGCCTCTATCGATTGATCGACTGAATGATCACCCTCTTCCATAGTCAATTCAAGGATCTTAGACCTCCCGAACAATTAACACAAGGAGATTTCCTCCCGTTAGTGCATATTTATAATGTAATGTACTGTATGTATCAAACAATGACATTGACCAGTTGTACTATGAAGAAAGAATATTCAAATAACATGTGAAAACAGAATTTTAAAAACTTTGCTCTGATACCACTAAAACATGTCACACCCTACCCCTCTGTAAGGCATAACATGATCCTGTAGTATACCTAATGAATTACCAACTTTGTCTACTGATAACCCATTAAATACACTACAAGGGATTTTAAAACTTTTCTTACTTCTTTTTATAGTGGTGAGCACTATTTACAGGTGTTAAAATTTTTTTTTGAACTGAAGGGAAATAGCTAACACATTTGTACTATTAGTAATTTCTATAAAAATTTTGGCGGAGTGCTCTCTGTATTTTGAATAAAACAGTTCTTCAGAAAAACTTGTAAAAAGCACTTAAAATATATTTGTAACACCCCTATTTGTATAGCCTGGTATATTTCACTGTTCTGGTGACCGGAGTCAGTCCGGACAATTGAGGGGATTAGAACCATACTTAAGATAACTAGAGAAACCATAAACACAAATAATTAGTAATGTTCAATTAGTTAAGTATAAATAAGAAAAATAGAACATAAGAAGTTAAACGAGCCGAGAGTCACAGCGATGGGTGACCTCCTCGGGAACGACTGCGAAGTCATTTTAAACTCAAATTTCGAACCGTAAAATGTGACGCTGCGGTCCTTAGGACCCTTATGAACACAGTGGAAAAGAGAAAATCACGAAAAAGAACTGTTAAGCCAGTCAAATAATTAGGTCAGGGAGCCGGAAGAAATATGGAATTATTTGCAAACTAGGATGAACCGGCGAGGGGCAATTTGGTCAATTGACCCCGAGAGCTAACTCTTGACTTAACTGTCAAATAAAATCGGAGAAAAGAAAATTTCGGAATCGAGAATTAAATTAAAGACTAATAGAAAAATAAAAAAAAAAGGGAAAATGAAAAAGTAAAGGTGATGACATCATTCATGACATCATGCATGATGCCATAAGTGTATAATTAATAAATTAATTAATTAGATTTTTTTTGTGGTCTTCCATAAGCCAAAATAGATATAAGAAAAGAAAAAAAAAAAATCAAATAGTCATCTTCTTTCTCCCTTTGCCGTCTCACTCTCTCCCTGATTCCTCCATGAAAGTTTCTTCATTTAAGCTTATACTCAAGCTTAAATTTCTTCACTCAACCTTCATAACTCCCCTAAAAACCTTACTAGAGCTTGTAATCTCAACTTAAGAAGAAGATTGAAAGAAGAAAAAAGAACAAAAGATAGAGATTTGAAGTTTTAAGAAAGGTTAGTATGCTAACTTTCATTTTTTTTTCTTTAAATGCATAATTAGTTACTTTGATGAACTTAGAAATTAATGAAATGAAATAAAAATATGTGGGGAGGACCAAACTGAAATTTTGGCTAGCCATGGATGTATGAGGGTATGATGTGTTTTGAATGAATTAAATGTGTTAGTAAACTTGTATGAGAATGGTAGTAAGATTGAAATGCTTAAATGTGATTAAATGCAACAATTTAGTGTGATTAGGGTTTGGAGGCCTAGGGTTTTGAGGCAAAAATTTGGAGAAATGAGTAAATAATGTGTTTGACCTATTGTGAAGTGAAAAATGGTCAATTATGACCAAATGAGTTGTGCGGGAATGGTTGGAAATTAAGTTAAATTCGGAGGGTGTATGGTCATGCTGCTGCCAGCATGACCAAGTCAACTTTGAAGGACCAAAAATGAAATTTTACAAGTCCAATTGATATGGCACCAATTGGGGATGAAAATAGACATAAAATGACACAATTTTCATTTAGGAACCATGCCCAAAAAGTGACCAAAACCTAGTGAACAAATTGACCAAAGTTGGATAAGTGCAGTCTGCCACTGTACAAACTGACCAAATGAACAGTATTTGTTCATTTGGTCAT
Source organism: Hevea brasiliensis (assembly GCF_030052815.1). Classification (NCBI taxonomy): domain Eukaryota; kingdom Viridiplantae; phylum Streptophyta; class Magnoliopsida; order Malpighiales; family Euphorbiaceae; genus Hevea; species Hevea brasiliensis. The sequence goes on along the minus strand of NW_026614722.1, from coordinate 54,440 downwards.
AACTCGAGCTAGGTAGGTCCAAATGACCTGAAATTTTACTAGTGGTTAGATGAGATATAGACCTAAAACTTTCATGAAGAACACAAGTCCAAATTCTGCCAGCAACCAAGCCATTTGGCCACCCCAAGTTGGTGACCCAAAACTGCCAGCACCAAAATTTGCCCAGAAAATCTGGGTTGTGTCTAACCCGGCAGCCCTGGTTCAAATGGCCATAACTTGAGCTACAAAACTCCAATTGGGGTGATTCAAAAATGAGAATGAACTTGAGACAATAAGGAACATTTTCTGTGAAGGAAGTTTTGCCAAATTCCAACAGTAAAATGACCAATGGAACAGTGCAACTAGGAGCACCAAAACTGAAAATTTGACAATTTTGCCAAAAGGACTTAAGCTTTGAGAAAATGACTTAAACCAACAAATTTAATGACCAAAATGTGGTATGTGGGTGAAGTTGGAGTTCCCATACCTATTAAGCCTTAAAAAGTCAACAATTTGACTTGAATAGTGTAGTGAATAGTAACCCGAAACACAAAAACTTCGAGAACGTCGAAATTAGCACATTAAAGCTAGGTAAAAATGAAGTGAAATTTATTTTTAGATTTATGCTAAGTTATGGTACTGAAACACTGTGAAATTGTGTGTTTCTGCAGAAAAAGACTTGGAAGCTCTGAGAGACTGAGTCAAGGCCTAGAGGCGACTCACGTCAGGTCTGTGCACAGTAATTGTTGTTTAAATATATGATTCTTGAAAATTTGATTTTTCTTGAGTTAATTACGAATTGTGTTGCAATTTATGATGGTGAATATGACTTTGAAAATTTACCAAATTTCCAATAAATTATTTGAAAAAATTGTTTTGAATTGATTTTATGTTCACACTTAGCATTACAGTACTACATTATTCCTCCTCCATTTATGGGGTTGAGATCGTTTATTTTCCTCCTTCTTTGGCTTGCCAGTTGAGGTTGAGATCAGATGAGTACTCATTAGCTAGCTAGCCACCTCCCTCATTGATCTCGATTAATGGGGTTGTAGATTACTTTGTCGTGGTGTACAACACGGCATTGATCGGAAATTTTGTGTCATGGCTTAAGTGTATAAGATTTTGGCAACACTGTGTTTAATAAATTATTTGACTAAATGGTGTTATTATGAGCTTTGATATTTGTGAAATGTGATTGAGAAGTATTCAAATTGTGTTTCATCAATGAACGATTTATGTATTGCATTTTAAATTTTTATTGTGCACCACTGAGTATTTTATACTCAGCGATAGCTTATTTTGCTGTCACAGATAAGAGCAAGGAGAAAGCAGCAGAGTGAGCTGTTATTGAATTGAGGCCTCCACTGATCTTATTGTACGGGTATTATTTTATACCCTTGTAGTTAATTTTGATGTAAATATAGTAATGTTGTATGTATCAATGTAAGTTGAGCAGTTGTAAATAAATTGTAATCATATTATTTTTGGATTTTCTTTTGTAAATTAATAATTGTACATGTGAATTTCATATTTTATGCCTTGTGAATGGAGTTGTTAAATATTTTGAGATGATAAATTTTGATTTGGATTGTGGAATTACTTTAAAGTGATTTGAATTGAGTTGATTGGGATTTATTGGAGGATGGGAGTTGTGAAAAATTTTTGGAAGTGTTTTTTTTTAGGTATTTGAAGAACGGTTTTCTCCAAATACAAACAGAACTCCGTAAAAATTTTTATAAAATTTGCGGTAAAATTAAAATGGACAAAAATTTTTACAAGTATTTAAACTTGAAATAAATGGTTATTAATTCCTCCCAAAATGCTCACCACTTCCAGAATGTAAGAAAATTGTTTTAAAATCCCTTGTAGTGTACTTAATGAATTATCGGTAGGTGAAGTTGATCAGTTCATTAGGTATTCTACGGGATTATGTCATGCCTTACAGAGGGGTGAGGTGTGACAATATTTCTCAATCTCAACTCCAACAATTAAACAACACAATATATTTCTCAGTTCAAATCCACAATAAATTTTTTTACTATTTTCAAAGGATGAGATAAAAGAAATATAGTACAAATTTTACAAGTCAAAATAACTCATAATTTATTTTACAATTTCAATGTACAATTTTAATTTACAACGGCTCAAAACCAAGAACAATATATATATATACAGTGAACATACATTACAGTACAAAATGCGAAATGTGGTATACTCAATATACCCGATGATTTCTCGCTGAATGTACTAGCAGCCTAGTCTGCACATCACAATCTGTATACTGCGACAAAGAATGAAAAGCTATCGCTGAGACAATGTCTCAGTGGTGCACAACATTTACCAAATACAACTTTAAATCACAATTCAGAAATCATATAAATGATGGATACATAAAACCATAGTTAAATTCAAGACAATGAATGTCATAAAGAATTTAGCACAATATCACATTAAATCTCAATAATCAAAACATATTTAAATTCAAAAGACAGTAAATGTCAATAAGAATTTAAACTCCATTTCATAAATTATCAAATCGCATAATAACACAATTTAGTCGAATAATTTAAGAATACAGTGTTCCCAATTCATTCACAACTTAAGCCATGACACAAAATTCCCAATCAATGCCGCGTTGTACACCACGACAAAGCAATCTACAACCCCACTAATCGAAATCAATGAGGGAGGTGGTGGCATTTAAGGGTACTTATCAAAGCACCTGCAGGTGTTACGTATCGCCGTCCCCGCAAGCCCTTCGGTGGTACCTATCAGAGCACTTGCAGACGTTACGTATCGCCGTCCCTGCAAGCTCCTGAGTTCCCGCGTGAGAGTTCCCAGGAATCGTAAGCGTTACGTATCGCCGTCCCTACTTTGCTCCGATACCACTAAACACAATTTATCTCAAAATTTCCATTTACAAAGTAGGCAACACAATAATTTCCAAATAATATTCCCGAAGTCATAATTTCATTCACAAGGTGGCAACACATTTCATAATTAACTTCAAATTTTCACAAATCACACTAAATAAATTTTTCCACAGTTTCAAACCGTTTACAATGCTTTTCAAGCAATAAGTATCCATTCAAACACATTTCCATAATTGAAAATAATGATATACAAATAGTCATAATTTATTTCAATTGAAAAACTCAAAAAAAAAAAAAAACTGTTGTGCACAAACCTCTGATAACTGTCTCCTGGCTTTGACTCAGTGATTCCTTCCCTTTCCCTGAGTCTTTGCTAACTGAGAAACACAATTCGAAGTGTTTCAGTACTCATTTAAACTGTCTCTAACGATAATGCTTGATAATTAATTCACTGAATTCTATTATTTGCTTAGTCAACCTAATATGTCGACCCTCGATGCATTCTAGGTAAATTAGGTTTTAATGTTACTAACATGTCACATTCGATAGCCTTTTAGGGTTGGTACATGTTACCAAACTCATTTCCATGTATCTTGCATTTTCTTGCAATTTGCTAGATTCTGGGATACTAGTTTGACCTAGCTGGACGACCTAGTTCCCTCAGTTTTCAGGTTTCGGTCAAAACTACAAACTTGTTGATCTATGTCTTATTGCACACGGGGCAAAATTTCAGGTCATTCTGAGTTATGTAGACCAAGTTATGGTCATTTTACTATTGCTGGTCAAAATGCATCAAAATTGGTCACTTTAGGTCACTTTTAAGTCATTTTAGGTTCGGCCAGTTTTTGGACCCGAACTTGTGCAAGCTATTTGACTTGCTTATGGTCATTTCTGGGCTTTGGTGTCTGCATAAGACTTGTAGATATGGGTCTTAGCTATTCATGGTCAAAATTTCAGGTCAATTGGACCTGTTTTGAGTGAGTTATGGCCTAAACACTAACTGCTGCCCAAATGGTCAGTTTTCAGGCCTTATTTGCACTTAATCCGGATTTGGTCATTTTTCAAGTTACCTTACAAGAAGAATTTTGGCAAGCTTCCTTCATGAAAGTTGGCACATTTTGTGCCTAGTTTCACCTTCAATTGGTCTCATACCAATTGGAGTCACACACTTAAAGTTCTAGGCCAAAATACATACTGCCCTATTGCACTTTCTTTATTACTCATCAAAGCTCACTTTTAGAATTTACCAATTCACACATTCTTACCCAATCTGGTTTGTACCATAACCTAAACATATTTTACCACATATTTTTTATCATTTTGGCAGCTTATAATCACATTCAACATGCACCACAAAGTGCAGAATTTGTCAAATTCAATTACAACAATTTAACTACCTATTCATGCTCATTTACATGTCCAACTTCAGACCATCATACATATACCCAAACTGCCATAACAACTAACACAATTCAACATTAATATTCCATAAACCAAACATGAAATAACATCCTTATGGTTCACCCAACCAGGCTGCCAATTCATGCATTACATTCCATTAATTCCCAAGCTTCAAATTTCAAATACACATCCACATATACAAAGTATACATCACCCAAATAATTTTCTACACACATATACATTTAATTAATCCTTTAATCTATCATTTAGAAGCAAGAATAATGTAACACCCCTTACCCGACTACAGTGCAGCCGAGCAAGTTATGCCACTCAGTGTGCCGAGCACTCTATTTTTATCTTAATTAATTTTTTTATCATAATTTTGAATATAACTTGTGAAATATAATTCATTTTAAGCCATTTATCGAAATTATTATTTCTTTGAGGTTCCGGATATTTTAAAGAAAATCCGTGAATCACGGCTAAAAATGGAGAAGCAGTTCTTGAACTGTGAAAACACTTCCTATATTCATTTTCCATAATCTCAACTCCATTTATCAAATTCTCAACAATGTTCAATCTCAGTTCTCATTCATCCATCTCATATGATACCATGCATAATTCATATATAAACATTCACTTTTACATTTACAACCACACTTTTCATTATTTACATGAATATCAAAATACATTACATTAGTTTCAAATACATATGAGAAAATAAAATCAATTACAAAATACCAAAATGACATCTAGCGTCCTACCAATGCATCACAGGTGAGGTGACACGATACACTATGCGTAAGCGTGAACCGCCTTACGAACTGTGGTATACCGGGCCCTCTGTCCAATCTTGATTACCTACAGCGTAAAAGCGCGCTAAGCATAAAGCTTAGTGGTGCAAATATTAAAATAGAAAGAAATAATATGCAAATAAAAATCATAATTTCTTAGCCATTGTGTTCATAAGAACTGAATAATTACCAACTTAATGTTTAGTCGAGGGCTAATTACGTTTTATGAAATTAACTTCTTCATGCATTTTGTTTATTTATTTTCTTCCTCATCTTGAGTTTCTTTGTATTCTATCGTAATCATTCCTGATATTTGATTTTCGTATTTTCTTTAGCAATCAGTTCAGTTACAGTTATACTTTTCCATGCCCAAGTAACCTATACTGAACGACTGGACTGGATAACGGGTGCCTCGGGCCATCATACCATGGGACGCAGAACGTCAACCACGTATGCAGTCAGTATGGCTAAAAAGCCATGATATCACATAATTGGCATAAAAGCCATGAATACGGGCATAAAAGCCATGAATACGAGCATAAAGCCATGAATACAGGCATAAAGCCTTTCCTTTCGCAGTACTGCTAAAACAATACCCTATTAGCATGCCAAACTATCCAAATCAATCACATTAGGCCTACTAGGGCATTTTGCATATTTAAGTTTCACAATTTTTGGATTTCAAGTTTTCATGTCACTATTCATTTCATTAGTCAATTAAAATGTTGACTTTTGCATAAACAATAGGTACATTGGTTTTAATACTCCCAACATACCATATTTTGTATTCAAAACTTGTTAGTTTTGGTCACTTTCTCAAAGCTTAGGTCATTTTGGCAAAATTGTCAATTTTTGGTTTTGGTGTCACTATTCATCTCATTGGTCAACAAAAATGTTGACTTTTAGAATAAAAATGTGTACATTGACTTTGGCACTCCCAACATACCACATTTGGTGTTTAAAACTTGTTGGCATTAAGTGTTAATACCATTTCCAAGCATTAAACCAAAGGAGCAGATTTTTCAGTTTTGGTGAGTCAACTTCACTGTTCCATTGGACACTGTTACTATTGGAATTTGAAGAAATGTAAAACATGAAAGTTGTTCCTTATTTTGTCTAGTTGAATTTACTTTTTTGAATAACTCCATTTGGAGTTTTGTAGCTCTAGATATGGCTCAAAAACCCAAGCTGTCCGGATATGCATTCTGCAGAAATTTACCATATCTACAGTACAAGAACAGTAACTTGAGTCACTTGGTTGAATGGGTTCTGGCCATAATTTGGGGTAGGTTCCTTCATGAAAGTTGTTTATCTATGTCTTAACTTGTTTCTGTAACAATTTCAGGTCAATTGACCAAATCTACAGTGAGTTATGGCCAAATGAACAGTTATTGTTCATTTGGTCAATTCTGCAGAATCAGTTTCAGGGTTCCGGATTGGGGCCAAGTTTTGGTCCTCTTGCTTTGGTCTTTTGGGCATGGTTTCTTAAGAAAAAATGTGCCATTATAAGCCTAGTTTCATGTCCAATTGGCCAAACATCAATTGGACTAACACAGCCCATGTTATGGCAGTGCAAAGGGACTGAATTTTTAGTCTGTATGCTGCTGTCCTAGGGCAGCCTGCAACCCCTCTTTGCAACCTTATTCTTTAGTCCATTTGTTGGTCAAATTACCTAAAATGGTCACTAATTGACCATTAAAATGCTCTCTTATAATTTCCTAAACCAAGTTACATTTTTCTCACAAAACCCTAACTCAAATTCATGTTTTTATACAATATGTCTTAGTTAGCTTTTTAATCATTGTTCTTGTATTTACAAACTTCCAACATAACTCTAATTCACTTCAAGCTCATAAAAATACTCCCTCCTATTCCATAATTTGGGCAGCCGAAATTCATGTACACCTTCACAAGAATTTTTGTTCATTTAATTTACATTTTCTCACTAAATTCAAGTTGCTATTTATGAAATGAAAGAGTTTTAAGTATATAGAGCACTAACCTTGTTGTATGCCAATCCAAGCTTGAGAGAACTTCACTTTCCTTCTTCTTCTTGGCTGCCAAGAGCTTGTTTAAGGTGTGGGATTAATTTTTGATGAAGGGACTTATGGGTTTTAGGGTGAGGAAGCATGGAATTTAAAGCTTGAAAGAGCTTTCATGGAGGTGGCTATGGTGGAAACCCTCTCCTTCCTCTCTCTACGTTTTTGGCTGCTGGTTTTTGGTCCATTTGGTCTTCATTTTATGTCTTTTAATGGTTTAGTCAAATGGTAGCTTAATGGTGATTGGTGGTGGCTTTTTAATGACATCACCTTATGTCATTATTAAGCCTTTTTCTTCATTTTCTTTTCTTTCCTCCACTACTCATTTTTAATTTAATTTCTAGTAATGTTTATTCATATTTTGAGTCATAATAATTATTTACTTAACTGGACAAGTCGGCCAAAAATCACCTCTGAAGGCGAAATGACCAAAATGCCCTCCGTTTGGCTTAACGGGTCAAAATTGTCTGTACCGATTGAAAAATTTTTCTAAATATTTTCTTGGCATTCTAATGCCATAGGAACCTCAATAACCCTTCTCTGGAGTCCCAAAAATTATTTTATGATTTTTCCCCCGGGTCTAGGGCTCCTCGTTGCGAGAACCGCAACTTACCTCTGGTTACCCATCGCTTGGGCACCGGCTCTTTTAACTTAACTGTATTTTATTTCTAAAATTTTTACTAAATTTTTCTCATTAATATTTGAGTTAATTATGGTCCCTCACTTTGATTTGAATATTTTTCCGGACGTTCTAGCTGTCCGGACCGACACCGGTCACCGGAACAGTAGACTGTGCGGAATTGCTACCGGGAGGATGTTACAACTCTTCCCCTCTAATTTAAATTTCGTCCTCGAAATTTACTGGATGTTTTTTGGTTCTAAGATAATTCTTTTACCTTTCTATTACTCCATCTGTCTACTTCTTTTATATATATGGTACTATTTCGTTTTTTTTTTTTTTTTTTCGAATCTATCATTATACACTTAAGCATATCAGAAGGGAAGGATACTTTACCTTAAATTCACATTTGGGACTTCTTGCTCCTCTCTGGCTTGGTGACATTTGGAAGTGGTGTTACTGTTGTACTTGGTCCTTCCACGGCCTGCATGCAGGTCCATGGTATATTCCTCTTAGGACAATCTTTCAGACGATGGTCTATGGCCCCACATCTATAACAGGCTCCAGTCAATCCCCTACATTCACCTTTATGCCACTTGTTACAATGGCCACATTTTCTTGCTAATCCTGGCGCACTCACTATTAGTGTTTCTGGTTGATCTCTCCTGGGTATAGGCTTGGGTCTAGATCTCCTACTTTGATCATATGTCTGACTTAACTGTTCTCTCGGCCTCTTATTACTAGACTGTCCAAATTTCCTCTTTTGCTGATCACCACTCCTCTTCTGTTCCTCTTCATGAACACAGGTAATATATTTCTTTCTGAACTCTATCGTAAAGAATTCCCAAGTTACGTCACTGGTGGCACTACCTTGGTTACGACATCCCACCACCGATATGCACTTCTTGTAACAAAGAAACCGCACACTCCAAACTCGCTCGTGTGCAATGGAGCCGCTGCAGACTCTTTCGATCCTTTCTAACCAATGCTCACCATTGCAGAATCGTCTTCCTTTCTACCATTGAAATCTACACTCCATATTTCCTAATTTTTCCAAGAGGTGATTTACTGAGATAGTGGTGGAATAACCTGATCATCTGTCGAAAGAATCCAGTCATCTGCTCAAACAAGGCTGTTGGGGTTGTACAGCACCTCTTGCAATTGGTGGAGCAGATCTCCCGATTTTCAATATTACTACCAGTCGGAATACGGCTTACTACTTCTTCTTCTACTGCTCTCTGCGATTCTGAATCCATACCTTCACCTAAAATAATCAACAAAACAGATCTGCATTAGTGTCACCTCGACTCTTACAAATGCAATGCATGGTATGGACTCAATCTAGGCCCATAAACGCCTAAACCGTGCTCTGATACCACTAAATGTGATACCCCTTACCCGACTACAGTGTAGCCGAGCAAGTTATGCCACTCAGTGTGCCGAGCACTCTATTTTTATCTTAATTAATTTTTTATCATAATTTTGAATATAACTTGTGAAATATAATTCATTTTATCGAAATTATTATTTCTTTGAGGTTCCGGAAATTTTAAAGAAAATCCGGCAGAATACCGGCTAAAAATGGAGAAAACAGTTCTTCGGAACCTGTGAAAAACACTTCCTATATTCATTTTCCATCATCTCAACTCCATTTATCAAATTCTCAACAATGTTCAATCTCAGTTCTCATTCATCCATCTCATATGATACCATGCATAATTCATATATAAACATTCACTTTTACATTTACAACCACACTTTTCATTATTTACATGAATATCAAAATACATTACATAAGTTTCAAATACATATGAGAAAATAAAATCAATTACAAAATACCAAAATGACATCTAGCGTCCTACCAATGCACTGCAGACAGTGAGGTGACACAGACACTATGCAGAACTGTGAACTGCCTTACCGAATCTGTGGTCTATCGGGCCCTCTGTCCAATCTTCGCACTCACGCGTTGCAAAAGCGACGCGCTAAGCATAAAGCTTAGTGGTGCAAATAATAAAATAGAAAGAAATAATATGCAAATAAAAATCATAATTTCTTAGCCATTGTGTTCATAAGAACTGAATAATAACCAACTTAATGTTTAGTCGAGGGCTAATTACGTTTTATGATATTAACTTTTTCATGCATTTTGTTTATTTATTTTCTTCCTCATCTTGAGTTTCTTTGTATTCTATCGTAATCATTCCTGATATTTGATTTTTGTATTTTCTTTAAAAATCAGTTCAGTTACAGTTATACTTTTCCATGCCCAAGTAACCTATCTTGAGCAACGATCGATCGGATAATGGGTCGTTGGCACTGGACACCGCGGTGCCTCGGGCCATCATACCATGGGACGCAGAACGTCAACCACGTATGCAGTCAGTATGGCATAAAAGCCATGAATATGGGCATAAAAGCCATGAATACGGGCATAAAAGCCATGAATACGGGCATAAAGCCATGAATACAGGCATAAAGCCTTTCCTTTCGCAGTACTGCTAAAACAATACCCTATTGGCATGCCAAACTATCCAAACCAATCACATTAGGCCTACTAGGGCATTTTGCATATTTAAGTTTCACAATTTTTGGATTTCAAGTTTTCATGTCACTATTCATTTCATTAGTCAATTAAAATGTTGACTTTTGCATAAACAATAGGTACATTGGTTTTAATACTCCCAACATACCACATTTTGTATTCAAAACTTGTTAGTTTTGGTCACTTTCTCAAAGCTTAGGTCATTTTGGCAAAATTGTCAATTTTTGGTTTTGGTGTCACTATTCACCTCATTGGTCAACAAAAATGTTGACTTTTAGAATAAAAATGTGTACATTGACTTTGGCACTCCCAACATACCACATTTGGTGTTTAAAACTTGTTGGCATTAAGTGTTAATACCATTTCCAAGCATTAACCCAAAGGAGCAGATTTTTCAGTTTTGGTGAGTCAACTTCACTGTTCCATTGGACACTATTACTGTTGGAATTTGAAGAAATGTAAAACATGAAAGTTGTTCCTTATTTTGTCTAGTTAAATTTAATTTTTTGAATCACTCCATTTGGAGTTTTGTAGCTCTAGATATGGCTCAAAAACCCAAGTTGTCCGGATATGCATTCTGCAGAAATTTACCATATCTACAGTGCATGAACAGTAACTTGAGTCACTTGGTTGAATGGGTTCTGGCCATAATTTGGGGTAGGTTCCTTCATGAAAGTTGTTTGTCTATGTCTTAACTTATTGCTGTAAAAATTTCAGGTCAATTGACCAAATCTAAAGTGAGTTATGGCCAAATGAACAGTTACTGTTCATTTGGTCAATTCTGCAGAATCAGTTTCAGGGTTCCGGATTGGGGCCAAGTTTTGGTCCTCTTGCTTTGGTCTTTTGGGCATGGTTTCTTCAGAAACAATGTGCCATTATAAGCCTAGTTTCATGTCCAATTGGACAAACATCAATTGGACTAACACAGCCCAAGTTATGGCAGTGCAAAGGGACTGAATTTTCAGTCCGTATGCTGCTGTCCTAGGGCAGCCTGCAACCCCTCTTTGCAACCTTATTCTTTAGTCCATTTGTTGGTCAAATTACCTAAAATGGTCACTAATTGACCATTAAAATGCTCTCTTATAATTTCCTAAACCAAGTTACATTTTTCTCACAAAACCCTAACTCAAATTCATGTTTTTATACAATATGTCTTAGTTAGCTTTTTAATCATTGTTCTTGTATTTACAAACTTCCAACATAACTCTAATTCACTTCAAGCTCATAAAAATACTCCCTCCTATTCCATAATTTGGGCAGCCGAAATTCATGTATACCTTCACAAGAATTTTTGTTCATTTAATTTACATTTTCTCACTAAATTCAAGTTGCTATTTATGAAATGAAAGAGTTTTAAGTATATAGAGCACTAACCTTGTTGTATGCCAATCCAAGCTTGAGAGAACTTCACTTTCCTTCTTCTTCTTGGCTGCCAAGAGCTTGTTTAAGGTGTGGGATTAATTTTTGATGAAGGGACTTATGGGTTTTAGGGTGAGGAAGCATGGAATTTAAAGCTTGAAAGAGCTTTCATGGAGGTGGCTATGGTGGAAACCCTCTCCTTCCTCTCTCTACGTTTTTGGCTACTGGTTTTTGGTCCATTTGGTCTTCATTTTATGTCTTTTAATGGTTTAGTCAAATGGTAGCTTAATGGTGATTGGTGGTGGCTTTTTAATGACATCACCTTATGTCATTATTAAGCCTTTTTCTTCATTTTCTTTTCTTTCCTCCACTACTCATTTTTAATTTAATTTCTAGTAATGTTTATTCATATTTTGAGTCATAATAATTATTTACTTAACTGGACAAGTCGGCCAAAAATCACCTCAAGGCGAAATGACCAAAATGCCCTCCGTTTGGCTTAACGGGTCAAAATTGTCTGTACCGATTGAAAAAATTTTCTAAATATTTTCTTGGCATTCTAATGCCATAGGAACCTCAATAACCCTTCTCTGGAGTCCCAAAAATTATTTTATGATTTTTCCCCCGGGTCTAGGGCTCCTCGTTGTGAGAACCGCAACTTACCTCTGGTTACCCATCGCTTGGGCACCGGCTCTTTTAACTTAACTGTATTTTATTTCTAAAATTTTTACTAAATTTTTCTCATTAATATTTGAGTTAATTATGGTCCCTCACTTTGATTTGAATATTTTTCCGGACGTTCTAGTCTGGACCGACACCACCATCAAACAAAGGATCAGGAATTGCTACCGGGAGGATGTTACAAATAAGCTGTCCTCAAAGTGTTTCCATGGCTGCCAAAAGTACACATCCCCTTTAAACATCAAACCTCAAAAATTTCTCCATAAATCTGTTAGTAGTATGCCCTAGAGCATATCATTTAGTATGTATCTTATACATATTTTTATTAATAAAAGGAATTTCCACTTTTCCGTTTACATAATATATTTATGTGTAATAGAAAAGGTCCATTGATATTTTTTTAGAAATATTATTCTTAAGTTGTTAAGAATATGAGTGACAATATTTCTAGCACAAAGTATCATAAATAGGTTCACAATCGAGGATACTTCATAATAAGGACATGACTTATCCAGAAAGATTGTATTCATGTTTGTTCCCAAGTTATTTATATGAGATATAAATAAGATGGAATGGTGAGTCTCATGCCATATAACAAACATGATAGGCACTTATAAATGATAAGTAGGCCGAACCAGTGACACTTATGACAAGCACATAGAGTTTACTCTTGTCAATGTTTTGTCATAAATCATATCAGTGCATATAATCTTTAGACCTGAGATAGCACAGTTATCTTGTTTATAGGAAGTTTGAGTTTGATACTGCTTTAATACTTGTACTATGTATGGGTATACGGGCATGTGTTGGCTCCTACTAGTTATATATGGAGGTAGGTGTTGATCAAGATGGAATCTGTTCCTCTAAGTAAATAGAGATAAAATCCTATGTTCATTTAATTGTTCTTGATGTTTCAAGTTCCTGGCCAGGACAGATAGATTTATTCAGAAAAGAGTTTCTGATGAGAAAATCTTTTAATCAAGAACTAGAATTAAAAGAGAACATAATATTCATAGCAAATGGAGTTTGACATAAATCATGACTCCAACTTGATTTGGGATTTTGCAACAGAGAGATTCTAGTGCATGGTAACATATGATTATAGGTTCATTTAAGGTAAAACTTATTACTAATTGGGTGGCCATGGCATGCTATGCTAGGTGTTAACCATGGTCTATGAGGTGCATAAAATGATTTAGAGAAATCATTTATGGTAAGAAAAAGTTCTGATGATATTAAGAGTTGATATCATATCTCATTGCCAATTAGTGATGAGCCTAGTAAGTCAAACACATGCACAAGTTATCACTTATTTAAATATGATTTAATTAATTAATTAAAGAGTTTAATTGATTAATTAAATAGGTTTGGTTTGCAATTAAATTGCAAAGTCCTAGCATGACTTGAAACCAAATCTAGATTATTGGATGTATAGTGCAAGTTAAATTTATATTTAAAATGTTTAAATATGAATTTAATTAATGAGAAATTAATTAATAGAGATTAATTAATTAATTTATATTTGATATAAATTGATTAGAAGAAGAAAAATAATTATTTTGGGTTAAGAACTCAAAATTAAGACACAGGGACATTTTGGTCATTTCACAGTGTGACACGTGACATCATGAGATGGTGACATATGGGATTACACATAAGCTTGCCAAATGTTTATTTAATCATGTAAGATGATTAAAATCAAGATTAAATATAGGTTTGACACTTGGCATAATGTGATTGGGTCACTTAAACCTAGAGCTAATCAAAGGGTGACATATGGTAAGGGTTTAATGTGTTAACCTAGCTATTTAAGTGTTGTTATGAAAAGAAAAGCAACCAGCAGCCACTCCTCTCCTTTGTCACGCCACCTTGAGGCTTTTCATCTATTCTTCTTCATCTCTCATCAATTCAAAGAGATTAGCCATCAATCTCTTGAATTAAGAACGCTAGAAATTGTTTCTAGTGTCCTGTTTACATCTCTAATCTCTTAAAAGGCAGAACTTGAATTTCTAATTAATAGAAAAAGCTTTAGAAGCTGTTCAAGGGCTGCCATAGGTGTTCTTGGTGTGGACAAGCTAGAGGGACAACATCTGGTGTCCTGAAGACGAATCTCAAAGGCACGCATACACTGCGATTGCATCAAGAGGTTAGTGTAATCGTTCTTGATTTAATCTAGGGTTCTAAAATTAATCTGATTAATTTTAAAATCTTAAATGGCAAATACAGGTCCAAAAACATATTAAAAGATTTTTAATATGTTGTTTATCATTGAAATCAAATAGATAAAAATAAATCTTGCATGGTGCATGTGACCCTAGGTGAAAATTTTTGAATTCAATGGTATAAACTTGTGTTTTTCACGCTTCCGTTCCTTCAATTGGTATCAGAGCCACTATATTTGCCATTTAGATTGTTGATTATATGATTTAATTGTGTGTTTAATCATGAGATCAAAAGATCATTGCTAGTTGCAAAGCAAGGTGGCGGCATATTTAAAAAAAAAAACACCATTAATGGTGCGCATGGTTTGGCTACCATGGGTGGTTCAAGGTTTGGCTTTTAATTATGCAATTGTTATATGATCTAAGGCCTATTCTTTGACTAATTAAAGTGTTTAATTAGTAATTTTAATCACACAATTAAATTATGATTCAAATCAGAATTTTAAAAATTGTTTGAATGTGATTCAAATATGAATTTTAAAAGTTGTTTGAATGTGATTCAAATCTGAATTTTTAAAGTTGTTTAAATCTGATTTTTTAAAATTGATTGAATAAAATTCAGATCTGATTTTTTAAAAAATTTGAACGTGATTCAAATCTGATTTTTTAAAAAATGTTTGAATGTGATTCAAATCTGAATTTTTAAAGTTGTTTGAATGTGATTCAAATCTGAATTTTTAAATTTGTTTGAATGAGATTCAAATCTGAATTTTTAAATTTATTTGAATCATATTCAAATCTGGATTTTTAAGTTGAATATGAGATATTCAATTTAATTTAAGTATGTATGTTTTATTTAATTGTTAAATAGTGATATGCATGATGGATGATCATGGACTATAAAAGACCAATGTGATTGGATTTATTTCTTTTATGTTTCTTTGGGATTGTAAATTAATTAATTTATTTTAATTTATTTTGGGCTTGTATTATTAAGTTTGTAATAATTTTTGGGTTATAATTTCATTTATTTAAGTTCTTGTAAATTCGCCTTGGTATGCCAAGGATTACTATGTAATATTGGATTGCAAGAAGTTCAAGGAGGTTAAGAGCATTGGTGGGACCAGTGGGAGGAATTCAAGATCAAGTGTTGATTATGTACTCCTTCTGCAACTCTTGTAAAATGAATGAATGAATGAAATGCACCTACGAATGCCCTGATTCAATTCTTGGTGGCTCAAAATTGAATCCCTTAGAAAGTCCATGATCACCATATTTATTATTTATGCATGAATGCATGAGATGTATAGGAATGTATGCTATTATATGATATATGCATGCTAATTGGATAATGTGCAAAGTGAGACCTTAATAGTAATTAGAATGACCATAAAATCTTCCAAACAAATGATTAAGTTGGAAATGCTATAATTAAAGTAATTATAACATAGGCCCACCATTAGGGCAATTATTTTAAGAAATTTTAAATAGTTGCATAAGATGCAATTAATTTAAGAGATTTTCTTAAGAATAATTGTTAAGCATGAGATGTTGTAAATATATAAATGGTTTAGTAGCCAATATTGGATGTACCTAAGGAAATTAAAATTATTTGCATAATTACTGGCTCAATGGGATCAACTTAACTAATGCAAGATAAGTCAATAATGGATGTACCTGAGATTTTGAGCATTAGGGGCTAGTTAAAAGATTGAACCTCACATGAGATGTGATGGGCTAGGAGTTGCTCACTTATAGTTTATTGTAATTCCAATAATGGATGTACCTGAGGATGATCAATAGAATTATAAGAATTCAATCACCCACTAGAAATCCATCTAACTAGGATTTCCATTTTCTACTTTGGAAGTGTAAGATTCGCTAAGTTAGTGGGAGGACCAATTTGATTAAAAGACCATAATCATTTTGGTTAATTACATGATACATTTACTAATTAATCTAGTTATTTTCTGCAGTTAATTTTCTAATAAAAATGAGCACAAAACAACCACCACCATCCAATATCCTTGCAAGCATACTTGATCACAATAGGTTGACAGGACCTAATCTGTCTGATTGGCTAAGAAATTTGAAACTTGTTCTGAACCTTGAACATATAGGATATGTTCTAGATTCAAATGTTCCTGGTCCCTTACCTCCAGAGGCCACACAAGAGGAACATGAAACTTTGGACAAGTGGAAGGAGCATGATATGAGAGCTAAGTGTTACATGCTTGCTTCCATGAGTAATGAGTTACAGAAGCAACATGAGAACATGCAGAGTGCGAGTGAGATCCTCCTTCACCTACAAGAGTTGTATGGTGAGCACAGCAGAAATGCTAGGTATGAGATATCTAGACAGCTATTCCGTATGAGGATGTCTGAGGGACAGAATGTTGGGGATCATGTCCACAAGATGATTCGGCTGATTGAGCAGTTGGAACATCTTGACTTCAACATGGATTTCCAACTACAGATGGATTTGATCCTTCAGTCCCTTCCTGAGTCTTTTGGGAATTTTGTGACAAATTTCCATATGACTAAACAGGAATGCACCTTAGCTAGTTTACTCAACATGCTGGTTATTGCCCAAAAGAATATGCCAGGCAATAAAGGAAAAGAGGTAGCTTTGGTTGCATCTTTTTCTGCTGGAAAGTCCAACAATAAGAAGGGCAATAAGAAAAAGAAACCTCAGATTCCTGGTCCTTCCAAGAAAATAGCTAAACAGAAAAGGAAGACTAAAGCTGATGGAGGCAAAGGAAAGTGTTTCCACTGCCAAAAGGATGGGCACTGGAAAAGGAACTGCCCAGAGTATCTTGCTTCTCTAAAGGACAAGAAGGATACACCTTCGAAAGGTATGTCCATATCTTGTTATTTAAATTCTGTTGATACTCATCGTTCATCTACACTGGTTTTAGATATCGGTGCGCTTCACATTTCTAATGATATGCAGGAACTAGCAAACAGTAGCAGCTTGCGTTCTCAAGATATTAAAGTCCGGATTGGTAATGGCTCAACTGTTGAAGCTTTAGCCATAGGATCTAAATCTTTTTACATGTTTGGACATGTTTTGTGTTTGGATAATATTTTATATGTACCTGATGCTTTTAAGAACATCATTTCTATATCTAGTTTGACTAGAAATGGCTATGAATTTCCATCAGATGATGTTTGCAATATTTATTTTGGAAATAAATATGTTGGTTCGGGTTATATGAATGATGGTCTTTATTATTTGGATAATAATGACAAACACAAATTGAATGCAAGTGATCTAAAAGAATGCAATGCCATGGTGAAAACCAACTCAAGTTCAAAATATATTTGGCACTTAAGGTTATGTCATGTTGCAGAAGATAGGATTGCAAAACTGGAGAAAATGGGGATTCTATCCTCAATGGGCTCTGAGCCTACTCCAACTTGTGAATCTTGCCTTCAGGGCAAAATGACTAGATCACCCTTTGTTGGACAAGGGCTAAGAGCTGAAAATATTTTAAAGCTAATACATGGTGATGTATGTGGTCCATTTAAAGAAATGGCTAGAGGGGGTTTTCATTATTTTATTACCTTTATTGATGATAAATCAAGGTTTGGGTATTTGTATTTGATGAAATACAAACATGAATCTTTTGAAAAGTTCAAAGAATTTAAATCTGAAGTAGAAAATCAAATAGGAAAGAGTATTAAAGCTCTTCGATCAGATCGTGGAGGTGAATATTTGAGTACTGAATTTGATGAATACTTGAGAGAGCATGGCATTGTTTCTCAACTGACTCCTCCAGGAATGCTACAACTGAATGGTGTATCTGAAAGGAGAAATCGTACCCTATTGGATATGGTACATAATATGATGAGCTATACTGATATGCCAATCTTCTTTTGGGGATTTGCATTAGAATCAGCTTTGTATATTCTGAATAGGATTTCATCAAAATCAGTTTCTTCCACACCTTATGAGATATGGCATAGAAGAAAACCAAGTCTTAAGCATGTTAAGATTTGGTGTTGTCCAGCTTATATCAAAAAGCTGAACACTGATAAATTGGAGACCAGATCAGATAAAGATCAATTTGTTAGATATCCAAAAGACAGTTTTGGATATTTTTTTTATTTGCCTACTTCACAAAAGGTTGTGATAAGCAGAGATGCCACATTTCTTGAACAACAGTTTGTTCAAGAAGGAGGCAAAGGAAGGCAAATAGAGTTAGAATTAGAGAATTCTGACCAACCAACAGATCAAATGGATATAGATCCATCTAGTCAACCTATACCCATTGATGAAACATCTATAGCTATTCCTCGTAGAACAACCAGGGTATCTCACCCACCAGTGAGATATGGTTTTCTTCATGAAGAAGAACAAGAGTTGTCTACTCATGAAGAAGTAGATCATGGAGATGATCCACTTACTTATGAATAAGCTATATCAGATATAGACTCTTCAAAATGGATTGATGCTATGAAATCCGAGATTGATTCCATGTATAAGAATCAAGTTTGGGATCTTGTTGACCCACCTGAAGGTATTGTACCTATAGGGAACAAATGGGTTTTCAAGAAGAAAATTGGTTCTGATGGAAAGGTAGAGACCTATAAGGCAAGGCTAGTAGCGAAAGGGTTTCGCCAAAGGCAAGGAATCGACTATAAGGAGACTTTCTCGCCTGTTGCCATGCTAAAATCAATTAGGATTTTATTAGCAACAGCTGCATACTATGATTATGAGATTTGGCAGATGGATGTCAAAACAGCTTTTCTCAATGGATACATTGAAGAAAACATTTTCATGGAATAACCTAGGGGTTTTGAATCCCAAGATGGTTCTAAGGTATGCAAGCTAAAGCGATCCATTTATGGGTTGAAATAAGCTTCGAGGAGTTGGAACATCTGTTTTAATGAAGCCATTAAATCCTTTGGTTTTATCAAAAATGAGGATGAGCCATGTGTATATAAGAAGGTTAGTGACAGTGCTATCACTTCCCTTGTCTTTTATGTGGATGACATACTGTTAATGGGTAATGACACAGGTATGTTGACGACTATAAAGCTATGGTTGTCAAATACATTCTCCATGAAAGACTTAGGGGAGGTAACCTATATTCTTGGGATTCGCATCTATAGAGATAGAGCGAAAAGAATAATTGGTTTATCCCAAAGTCTATACTTGGAAAAGGTGTTAAAGAGGTTTAACATGCTTGATTCCAAGAGAGGATTATTACCAGTGAGACATGGTATCCACCTTTCTAAAGAGATGTCTCCAAAGACACCTGAAGAAAGAGATAAGATGGCCAGGATTCCATATGCTTCGGCTATTGGAAGTTTAATGTATGCAATGTTGTGTACTAGGCCGGATATCGCATATGCTATTAGTTTGACTAGCAGGTATCAATCCAATCCAGGTTTAGAACACTGGTTAGCTATCAAGAATATCCTTAAGTACTTGAGAAGAACTAAGGATTTATTCTTGATTTATAGAGGTGGAGACTTGCAATTGGATGGTTATACTGATTCTGATTTCCAATCAGATATCGATGATAGAAAGTCTACCTCTGGATATGTGTTCATTTGTAATGGAGGTGCAGTCAGCTGGAATAGTTCCAAACAGAGCACGACTGCAGATTCCACTACAGAGGCTGAGTATATTGCTGCATCAGATGCTACAAAGGAAGCCGTTTAGATAAAGAAGTTCGTGACAGAACTTAAAGTAGTCCCTTCCATTGAGTCAGCAGTTCCACTACACTATGACAATAATGGAGCAGTCATATAGGCTAAGGAACCAAGGTCTCACCAGAAATCCAAACTCATAGAAAGGCGCTACCACATTATCAGAGAAATAGTTGGGCGAGGCGATGTAGCCATGCAGAAAATAGCATCAGCTGAAAATCCAGCTGATCCATTCACTAAGCCTATGTCACAGACTCAGTTAGACCGACATCTTGAGAAGATAGGTCTAAGGTATTGTAATGAATGGCTCTAGTACTAGTGGGAGATTGTTAGTAGTATGCCCTAGAGCATATCATTTAGTATGTATCTTGTACACATTTTTATTAATAAAAGGCATTTCCATTTTTCCATTTACATAATATATTTATGTGTAATAGAAAAGGTCCATTGATATTTTGTTAGAAATATTATTCTTAAGTTGTTAAGAATATGAGTGACAATATTTCTAGCACAAAGTATCATAAATAAGTTCACAATCGAGGATACTTCATAATAAGGACATGACTTATCCAGAAAGATTGTATTCATGTTTGTTCCCAAGTTATTTATATGAGATATAAATAAGATGGAATGGTGAGTCTCATGCCATATAACAAACATGATAGGCACTTATAAATGATAAGTAGGCCGAACCAGTGACACTTATGACAAGCACATGGAGTTTACTCTTGTCAATGTTTTATCATAAATCATATCAGTGCATATAATCTTTAGACCTCAGATAGCACAGTTATCTTGTTTATAGGTAGTTTGAGTTTGATGCTGCTTTCATACTTGTACTATGTATGGGTATATGGGCATGTGTTGGCTCCTACTAGTTATATATGGAGGTAGGTGTTGATCAAGATGGAATCTGTTCCTCAAAGTAAATAGAGATAAAATCCTATGTTCATTTAATTGTTCTTGATGTTTCAAGTTCCTGGCCAGGACAGATAGATTTATTCAGAAAAGAGTTTCTGATGAGAAAATTTTTTAATCAAGAACTGGAATTAAAAGAGAACATAATATTCATAGCAAATGGAGTTTGACATAAACTATGACTCCAGCTTGAGTTGGGATTTTGTAACAGAGAGATTCTAGTGCATGGTAACATATGATTATAGGTTCATTTAAGGTAAAACTTATTACTAATTGGGTGGCCATGGCATGCTATACTAGGTGTTAACCATGGTCTATGAGGTGCATAAAATGATTTAGAGAAATCATTTATGGTAAGAAAGAGTTCTGATGATATTAAGAGTTGATATCATGTCTCATTGCCAATTAGTGATGAGCCTAGTAAGTCAAACACGTACACAAGTTATCACCTATTTAAATATGATTTAATTAATTAATTAAAGAGTTTAATTGATTAATTAAATAGGTTTGGTTTGCAATTAAATTGCAAAGTCCCTAGCATGACTTGAAACCAAATCAAGATTATTGGATGTATAGTACAAGTTAAATTTATATTTAAAATGTTTAAATATGAATTTAATTAATGAGAAATTAATTAATAGAGATTAATTAATTAATTTATATTTGATATAAATTGATTAGAAGAAGAAAAAAAATTATTTTGGGTTAAGAACTCAAAATTAAGACACAGGGACATTTTGGTCATTTCACATTGTGACACGTGGCATCATGAGATGGTGACATATGGGATTACACATAAGCTTGCCAAATGTTTTTTTTAATCATGTAAGATGATTAAAATCAAGATTAAATATAGGTTTGACACTTGGCATAATGTGATTGGGTCACTTAAACCTAGAGCTAATCAAAGGGTGACATGTGGTAAGGGTTTAATGTGTTAACCTAGCTATTTAAGTGTTGTTATGAAAAGAAAAGCAACCAGCAGCCACTCCTCTCCTTTGTCATGCCACCTTGAGGCTTTTCATCTATTCTTCTTCATCTCTCATCAATTCAAAGAGATTAGCCATCAATCTCTTGAATTAAGAACGCTAGAAATTGTTTCTAGTGTCCTGTTTACATCTCTAATCTCTTAAAAGGCAGAACTTGAATTTCTAATTAATAGAAAAAGCTTTAGAAGCTATTCAAGGGCTGCCATAGGTGTTCTTGGTGTGGACAAGCTAGAGGGACAATATCTGGTGTCCTAAAGACGAATCTCAAAGGTGCAGACACGCTGCAGTGCATCAAGAGGTTAGTGTAATCGTTCTTGATTTAATCTAGGGTTCTAAAATTAATCTGATTAATTTTAAAATCTTAAATGGCAAATATAGATCCAAAAACATATTAAAAGAGTTTTAATATGTTGTTTATTATTGAAATCAAATAGATAAAAATAAATCTTGCATGGTGCATGTGACCCTAGGTGAAAATTTTTGAATTCAATGGTATAAACTTGTGTTTTTCACGCTTCCGTTCCTTCAAAATCAAGTACCCATAACATCCTTACAAACTTTAATAAAACAATAATAAAAAACTCAAACTTACCACTTTGGAAATTCTTCAAAACTCTACAAAAACTTTCATTTCTTCCTGCCTATCTACTGCCCATGGTGCGAGGATCATTTTTCATGAAGACGCTTGCAAGAAATCAAGGCTTGATTATGGAGAACTTGAGCTCTATGCATGGTGCGGCCATGGGAGAGGTTTGAGAGCTTTCATTCTTCCAAATGAATTTTTCAAGTGGAGAAGATGAATTGCAGAATGTTAGTGGACATTTCTGTCCACTTAGGGTATTATATGGTATATAATAATTTACTTAGTGCTCCACTAACATAGGTTAATAATAAATAATGTTAAATTTTCCATATTCCCACATTATGTCCCTAATTTTTGCTAATTGAATTAGGTATCACTAATTTAATTTTTCATGACATTTACAAATATAATATCATGTATTTTTAATGGACATTTAGGTCAAAAGACAACTCGGGATGTCAAATGCCCACAATGCCCCTGTTCAGGTTGCATTCCCAATTTTTCAGTAATACCGGGTTTTGTCCGTTTTTCGATTTCTCACTTTTCTTTGTACTAATTAATTAATTTTTCTTTGTTATTTCTAATGGCATTTATACTTTAATTGATGTCTCTATAAGTCTTAAAAATATTTTCCAGTAGTCAACGGTCAACACCGTGACTTCTCGGTGCGATCACCCATCGCCAGGGTTCTCGGCTCGCTTAACTTGGTTACATTTCTTTGCTATTATTTTTTCTTTGCTTTTCTTGTATTTTTTTTTCTTATATTTTATTATTCTATGTCTCCTCATCAATATCTAAGTGTAGTTCTAGGCATCCTAGCTGTCCGGACAACTCTGATCACTGGAACAGTAGAACACACTACCAAACATAGGGGTGTTACACCCCAGCTCTACAGAATGTTAGTGGGTCAGTGGCACCAGCCCCGCAAATGCCGCAGTTTCCTGCACAGTTTGCACAACAGATGGCAGCAATGTTTCAACAAATAGCTGGGGGTATGCCTACTCAAGCTCCACCCCAGACTACTGTGGTGCAACCTCAAGCTCCAGTTTGACAGTATGACAAGCTGTTGAAGTATGGGGCTACAGAATTTAAGGGTACAGTAGACCCACTAGAGGCAGATCAATGGTTGGAAAAAATGGACAGAGTATTCAAGAAATTGCACTGCCAAGATGAACTAAAATTTGAATATTTGGTATCTTTGCTACAAGGGGATGCTTATGATTGGTGGAACACCATCCCCCACAGCTTGGATGAACCACCAGTACTGACCTAGGATGACTTCATCAGAGAATTCAAACAGAAATATGTCCCAGATGCATTTGCGGATCAGAAATTACAAGAATTTCTGAGTCTGAAGCAAGGCAATAGATCAGTGGCAGAGTATGAGATGGAGTTCTCCCGCTTAAGCCACTACGCTAGGAGTCTCCTTTCTACCAGTAAGGAAAGGTGCAAGAGATTTGAGACCGGTTTGAAGCCTAGCCTACGGATGCAAGTTGTGGGATTCAGACATAGTAATTTCTCAGAGCTCATTTCTCAGCACTTGAGTTGGAAACAATTGAATCAGAAGTGACCCCAGGAAAAGTAAAATCAGAAAAGGCTGAAAAATCAGAGAAAGACAAGGGGGAAAAGTCGGTAGAGCAAAGTCCTAGTGGTACTTTTTGGAAGAGGAAGAAATTTGGTGGACCTAGTAGAGGTCGAGGTGGAAAGTTTGGAAGGGGCCAATTTTTTGGACAGAGACCCCCTAGGTCTGGTCAATAGTCGAACAGGGGTTCACAACCTCCCTGCCCCTGTAAGACTTATGGCAAGATTCATGGGGGAGAATGCTATTGGGCAACAAGAGCCTATTTTAACTGTGGAGGCAAGGGCCATATTGCAAAAGATTGCACTAGTGCTCCTAGATTCGGTCCAGCTCCTACGACTGCAAAAGGACCTATTCAGAGTCCTGCTCCCAGAAGTTCACAACTGGTTGGTAGAGGAAGAGGGAGAGGTAGAGGTAATGCTTCGGGCAGTTAGGGTACTATTGGTTAGTCAGCACAAAAAAGTGCTTCAGCCGGGGTTTATATAATGAGACAGCGAAAAGAGGCCGAGACTTTCGATGTGGTAGCCGGTACATTCTCTATCTCTGATCTTGAAGTGTTTATGTTGTTTGATCCGGGTTCAACCCACTCGCATGTTAGTTCTAGCATAGTCAGTTCACTTGCTGTTCCGTGTGTTAAAATGGATTTTGAAGTGCTAGCAACTAGTCCATTAGGACAAGAGGTTCGGGTCAATAGAATCTATAGAGACTGTCCTTTGGTGATCCAAGGACATGTTTTTCTATCAGATTTGATTGAAATGCCCTTCAGAGATTATGATATTATCTTGGGCATGGATTGGTTAGCCAGGCATCACGCCATGATTGACTGTAGACTGAAGACAGTCACTTTTGGTCTCCCTCTGTACAGTGATGTGGTAATACATGGGTAGAGGCATTTACTGCCATCAAACATCATTTCAGCTACACTAGCCAGAAGGATTATCAGAAAGGGGTGTGAAGCATACTTGGCACATGTGATAGACACCCAAGTGGGAAGTCCAGCACTCAGGGACATCCCTACAGTATGTGACTTTCTGGATGTGTTTCCTGATGAATTGCTAGGATTACCTCCAAAAAGAGAGGTGTAATTTGTGATTGATTGCCTGGTGTGGACCCAATCTCTATAACACCATATATAATGGCACATACAGAATTGAAAGTGCAGTTGCAAGAGCTGCTTGACAGGGGCTTTATCCGCCCTAGTGTATCACCTTGGGGAGCCACAGTGTTGTTTGTAAAGAAGAAAGATGGCACATGCTATGGACTTGTGTGATTGAGCTTGCTTACAATAGTAGCTACCAGTCAAGCATTGGGATGCCTCCATATGAAGCTTTGTATGGCAAAAAATGTAGAACTCCCCTGTGTTGGGATGAAGTAGGTGAAAGAAAGATGATTGGGCCCCAAATTGTTTAGTAAACTAAAGAAAAGATCAGGTTGATCAGAGATCGACTTAAGACTGCATCATACCATCAGAAGTCCTACATTGATTTAAAGAGAAGGGATATTGAGTATGCAGTGTGTGAGAAAGTATTCCTCAAGGTTTCCCCTTGGAAGAGAATTATGAGATTCAGCAGAAAGAGGAAACTGAGTCCTCATTTCATTAGGCCATATGAGGTTCTGGAAAGAGTGGGTCCTTTGGCATATCGTTTGGCACTACCTCCAGAGTTAGAAAAGATGCATAATGTCTTCTATGTGTCTATGTTGAGGAGGTATCGATTAGACCCATCTCATGTACTACCAGTAGAAGAAATTGAAGTAAATCCAGACCTCACATATGAAGAAGAACCCATAGAGATTCTGGCTTATGAGGTGAAGCAGCTGCTGAACAAGCAAATACCGTTAGTGAAAGTGTTGTGGAACCATCATTCGGGCTAAGAAGCTACTTGGGAATGAGAGGACGACATGAGGAGATAGCACCCAAAGCTTTCTAGAGACTGATACCAGGTAAAATTTCGAGACAAAATTTATTTTAAGGGGGGGAGAATTGTAACACCCTTATTTGCATAGCCTGGAATATTTCACTATTTCGGTGACCGGTGTCAGTCTGGACAATTAAAAGGATTAGAAGCACATTTAAGACAACTAGATAAGCCATGAACACAAATAATTAGTAATTGTCAATTAGTTAAGTATAAATAAGAAAAATAGAACATAAGAGGTTAAATGAGCCGAAAGTCACAGCGATGGTGACCCTCTCGGGAAGGATTGTGAAGTTAATTTAAACTCAAATTTCGAACTGTAAAATGTGACGCTGCGGTCCTTAGGACTATTGCGAACATAGTGAAAAAGAGAAAATCATGAAAAAGAATTGTTAAGCTAGTCAAATAATTAGGTCAGGGATCCATAAGAAATATTGAATTATTTGCAAACCGAGTCAAACCGGCGAGGGGCAATCTGGTCAATTGACTCCTGGAGCTGACTCCTGACCTAACTGTCAAATAAAATCGGAGAAAAGAAAATTTTGGGATCAAGAATTAAATTAAAGAAATTTAAAAAAAAAAAGAGAATTTAAAAGTTTTATTACATCACTTTGCCCCTAATTATGACATAACAAATCAATTTAAAATTTCCTACAATTTTTGACTAAGTCAAATTGACTTAATAAAAGACAAAATCCATAAAAATTAAAACAAAAAAAAAAACCTCATCTTCTCTCCCATGTAAATTCGGCAGCCACCTTCCCTAACTCTTCCATTTTTTGTTTCACCATTAAAGCTTGTTTCAAGCTTTACAATCTCTACTAAACCCTAATTTCTCCCATAGCCACTTCATAAAACCTTGTGTTTGAGCTTTGAGAAGAAGATTGAAGAAGCAAAGAAAAAGAAAAAAGAAGAAAATTGAAGAATTGGACATCAAATATTGAGGTTAGTCATTTAAACTTGGAATTTGTAGCCTAGTGTTTATTTTAGTCTAATTAACTTAGATTTTAACTTAAATGAAAAGAAAATAATTAACGGGGGAGGAAGTGGGAATTTGGCCGGCAGTAGGTTAAGGTTGGAAATGAGTGAATTTGATGTATTTAAATGGTTGTTGAAGTTGAATATTGAATATAAACTATGGATTGATGTTGGTATGCTTTGAATTAGTTAAATGTAATAATTAGTGTAGTTAGGGTTTTGGCACCTAGGGTTTGGAAGACAAAAATTTGGAAAAGTGGTCAAATGGTGTGTTTGACCTTGTTTGAGGTGAAAAATGGTCATTTATGACCAATTTGGGTATGTTGGAAGTGTTGGAATGGAGGGAAGATTCAGATTGGATGTGGGCAGTATGCAGGCAGCATGACCAAAGTCTCTTTCAGGGACCAAAATGAAAATTCACCAACCCAATTGGTGTGAGGCCAATTGGGAATGAAACTAGACACAAAAGGGCACATTTTTCATTTAGGAATCATGCCCAAAAAGTGACCAAAATCTAGTGAACAAATTGACCAAATCCGGACTTAGGCAATCTCACATGTACAAAAATGACCAAATGAATAGTGTTCTGTTCATTTGGCCATAACTTGGGCTAGGTAGGTCTAAATGACTTGAAAGTTTACCAGTAGAAAGCTGAGATATAGACCTAAAACTTTCATGAAGAACACTAACCCAAATTATGCCCTTAACGAAGTCATTTAGCCACCCAAATTTGGTGACCTAAAACTGCCAGAACCAGAATTTACCCAGAAAATCTGGGTTAAGTCCAATCCGATAGCCATGATTCAAATGGCTATAACTTGAGCTAAAAAATTCCAATTGGAGTGATTCAAAAAGGAGAATAAATTTAAGACAATAGGGAACATTTTCTATGAAGAGAATTTTGCCAAATTCTAACAATAAAATGACCAATGGAATAGTGCAACATA
The DNA here is from genome assembly GCF_030052815.1 of Hevea brasiliensis. Lineage (NCBI taxonomy): Eukaryota > Viridiplantae > Streptophyta > Magnoliopsida > Malpighiales > Euphorbiaceae > Hevea > Hevea brasiliensis. Next base: position 26,414 of record NW_026614722.1, on the reverse strand, counting down.
AGACACCAAAATTGAAAATTTGCAAATTTACCTAAAAGAGTTAAGTTTTGAGAAAACAACCAAAACCAATAAAATTGGTGACCAAAATGTAGTATGTGGGTGAAGTTGGAATTCCCATACCTATTAAGCCTTAGAAAGTCAACAAATTGACTTGAATAGTTTAGTATATAGTAACCCCGAAACACATAATTTAAAGAACGCCAAGTTTAGTATAATAAAGCTAGGTATAAGTGAATTTGAATTCATTTTTGGATTTTTAATGAGTTATGATACTGAAACACTGTGAAACTGTGTGTTTCAGTGTAAAAGTATACCGGGAAAGAACCCGAGGGATCGAGTCAACGCCAAGAGGCGACTCGCTTAAGGTTTGTGCACAATATAGAAATTTTGTAAATTTTCTTTTGCACATGGTTTTGAATGAATTGAAATATTGAATTGTGACATTATTATATTGAAATATTTATTATGCTTTTGCTTTAAATTGTTGAAAGTTATTTGTGCATGTTTGAGATGGCATAAATGTTTAGTAAATTGTTAAGATAAGTTTTGAAACCACAGTGTCATGACCATATATTTGAATGCCTCACAGTATGACTAGTGGGGAAATCAGTTTCGAATTTTGATTCCTTCTCTGACTGAAGTGTTGAGGTTTGTGCTAGTAGAAGAAGAAAAAGAATGGGTTCCCATATATTTGAGCAAGCTAGCCTTGTGTTGTGACTTCTCCTTAGCCTCCGGCTATTGAGATTATATTTGTTTCGAATGGCATGATATAACTGTGTGTTTTTATGTAAATGGTTTTGAGACTTTTGAAATAAAATTGTTTGAACTAAAATCTTGTAAATCATGTTTTGTATTGATATCGCATGTTCAGTTTAATTTTTGAATAAATATGTTTTAAATTCCGCATAAAGATTATTTTAGCATGTTGTGCACCACTGAGTCCAGCGATAGCTATTATTTCTGTCGCAGATATAGAGACTAGAGGAGCAGCTGAGTGAGCTGCTGAGGATTGTGGAGCTACCTACCCTGAAGTTTCACCGGGTATATTTTATACCCTGATTATAAAAAACTATTTTGATGCATGTAACTATATGGACATGTAAAATTGGTTATGAGCAGTTGTATAAAACTTGTAATAAATTTTGGTTCGAATTTTTCTTAATGTAAATTTTTGTAATGATGTATATAAATTGTTTTATCTTTAGCGAAATATGAATGGAAGTATTTTGTATTAATTTGAATGAAATTGATGATTGTTGAATTTTGGAAATTGATAAATGATGTTGAAATTGGTTGAGATGGTTGTGAAATTGATGAAGTTGTTGAGTTAAACTATTGGAAGTGTTTTTCACAGATATTTGAACAACTATTTTCTCAAAATACAGACAGCAATCTACCGAAATTGTTATAAAATTTGCTGAAAAATAAATTGGGACAAAAATCTTAACTATTTTTCAAACTCTAATTAAATATTTTAATACCTATTAGAAAATGCTCACCACTTCTAAAATGGTAAGAAAATAATTTTAAAATCCCTTGTAGGGTATTTAATGAGTTATCGGTAGGTGAAGTTAAGCAGTTCATTAGGTATTCTACGGGATCATGTTATGCCTTACAGAGGGGTAAGGTGTGATAGAATTTTGGTAAGCTTCCTTCATGAAAGTTGGCACATTTTGTGCCTAGTTTCACCTCAAATTGGAGCCACACATTTAAGGTTCTAAGCCAAAACATACACTGCCCTATTACACATTGTTCATCCTTACCAATTACACATCCAACACTTACCAAATTAACTCTTCCATGCCAATTCTGGTTTGTACCATAATATTAACCCACTTTACTTCACATTTTTGGTCATTTTGGCAGCTTGTAACCACTCTCAATAAACACATTATAACTCAAAATTTTTCCAAGTCTAATTATAATAATTAACCACATGGCATACCTCATTTACATGTCCAAATTCAAACCATTATACACATATCCATGCTGCCATCAATAACAAACATCTTAGACAACCATAAATAAGTAAAAACAAGCTACATATATAGAATTTCCATGGCTGCCAAAACGTACATCTCCATTAAAACATCAAACTTCAAATAATCTTCCATAAACCAACTACCCACAACATTGGTTACACTTTTAATGAAACAAGAATTGAAAACACTCACCACTTTTGAAGTTCTTCAAAAGCTCACCAAAACTTGACTTTCTTGCTCCTAGTATGCTGCCCAAGGTGTGTGGGCAAGGATTAGTGAAGAAACCTTAACCATTGGAGGCTTGGATTATGGTTGCATGGTGGACTGTAACACCCCTATGTTCGGTAGTGCATTCTACTGTTCCTGTGATCAGTGTTGTCCGGACAGCTACGATGCCTAGAACTACACTTCGATATGAGTGAGGAGACATAAAATAATGAAATACAAGAAAAGAAAATATAAGAAAAAATAAAGGAAAAATAATGGCAAAGAAATGTAACCAAGTTAAGCGAGCCGAGAACCCTAGCGATAGGTGACCGCACCGGGAAGTCACGGCGTGGACCGTTGACTAGCCCTGGACCGCGGGGAACCCTGGAAAATATTTTTAGGACTCAAATAAATATTTATTGAAGTATAAATATCATTAGAAATATCAAAGAAAAATTAAATAATTAGTACAAAGAAAAGTGAGAAATCAAAAAACGGACAAAACCCGGTGTTACCGAAAAATCGGGAATGCAACCCGAACAGGGGCATTGTGGTTATTTGACACCCCGAGTTGTCTTTTGACCTAAATTTCCATCAAAAATAAATAATATTACACTTGGAAAATATAATGAAAAATTAATTTAGTGGTACCTAATGTAAATAACAAAAATGGAGGGTAAATGGGGTAATTAGCACTTAAACATATAATATGATTAAAAATGCGTGAGTGGAGCACTATGGGAATTAAAATATTCATTAATTGGGCAGATTACTTCCACTAAGCTCATCTTCAACCTTCATTTCTCACCATTGCCGAAATGAAGAAGTTCCAAGGTTCTCCCATGGCCACCTAAATGCATGGTTCATTACACCCATTTTCAAGCTAGATTTTGGTTACTTGTCTTCATTAATTTTGATCCTCACACCATGGGCAGTAGATAGGCAGCAAGAAAAGAAAGTGTTTTTGGAGTTTTGAAGAATTTCCAAAGTGGTAAGTTTGTGTTTTTTATTATTGTTTAATTAAAGTTTGTAAGGATGTTATGGGTGTTTGATTTATGGAGAGATTTTTGAGGTTTGATGTTGAATGGGGAAGTGTACTTTTGGAAACCATGGAAACACCTTGAAGACAGTTTATTTTTGCTTGTAAATGTTGAATTAAATGATTGATTAAATGTATATTGTGTAGGAAATTGTTTGGATGATGTATACTTAGTATATGTAAATGTGAATTGAAATTTGAAGCTTGGAAATTAATGGAATGCAAAGGTACCATTGCTGCAGTTTGTCGACTCTTGAAGAATGTTGGAATTCATGCTTGGTTTATGATAAATTAATGTTGAATTATGTTGGATGTTATGGCAGTTTAAGTGTATGTATGATGGTGTGAAGTTGGACATGTAAAAGTGTTATGGTTAGGTGCTTGAATTGTTATAAATTAAGTTGACAAATTCTGCACTTTATAGTGTATGTTGAATGTGATTGTAAACTTCCAAAATGACCTATAATATGTTGTGATTTATGTTTAGGTTATGGTACAACCAGAATTGGCTTGAATGTTGATTTTGGTAAGTGTTAAAAGTGATCCTTGATATGTATAAAAGAAATGCAATAAGGCAGTTTGAGTTTTAGGCCTAGAACCTTAAGTGTGTAGCTCCATTTGGTATGAAACCAATTGGAGGTGAAACTAGGCACAAAATGTTCCAACTTTCATGAAGTAAGCTTGCCAAAATTCTACTTGCAAGGTAGCTTGAAAAATGACCAAATCCGGATTAAGTACAAATAAGGCCTGAAAATTGACCATTTGAGCAGTAGTTAGTGTTTAGGCCATAACTCACTCAAAAAAGGTCCAATTGACCTGAAATTTTAACCATGAATATCTAAGACCCATATCTACAAGTATTATGAAGACACCGAAGCCTAGAAATGACCATAAGCAAGTCAAACAGCTTGCACAAGTTCGGGTCCAAAAATTGGCCGAACCTAAAATGACCTAAAGTGACCAATTTTGATGCAATTTGACCAGCAATAGTAAAATGACCATAACTTGGTCTTCATAACTCAGAATGACCTGAAATTTTGCCCCGCATTCCATAAGACATAGATCTACAAGTTTGTAGTTTTGACCAAAACCAGAAAACCAAGGAAACTAGGTCATCCGGCTAGGTCAAACTAGTATCCCGGAATCCAGCAAATTACAAGAAAATGCAGTATACACGAAAATGAACTTGGTAACATGTACTAACCCTAAAAGACTATCGAATGTGATATGTTAGTAACATTAAAACCTAATTTACTTAGAATGCATCGAGGGTCGATATATTAGGTTGATTAAGTAAATAATAGCATTCAGTGAATTGCTTATCAAACATTATCGTTAGAGACAGTTTAATTTAGTACTGAAACACTTCAAATTGTGTTTCTCAGCTAGCAAAGACTTAGGAAAAGGGAAGGAAACACTGAGTCAAGACCAGGAGATAGTTATCAGAGGTTTGTGCACAACAGCTATTTCTTTTGAATTTTTCAACTGAAATGAATTATGACTATTTGTACATTATTGTTTTAAATTGTGGAAATGTGTTTGAATGGATATTTATTGCTTGAAAAGCATTGTAAATGGTTTGAAACGGTGAAAATTGTTTGAATGATATTGATGGATACTTATTGATTGAAAAGCATTGGAAATGGTTTGAAACCACAGCTATCATGTATATTGATTATATTCCTCGTTAGCTTGTCTAGTGGGACAAATTGAATTCCCTCTCTGGCTGAAGTGTTGAGGTGTGTGCCTGTTGAGGACGAATCGAATGAGTACTCATGTTTTTGCTAGGTAGATATGTTATTCCTCATTAGTCATCGACTTTTGGGACGAATTGAATACCTCAGTAGCCATTGGCTTTTGGGACGAATTGAACTTTGGAACATGATTAAGCTGTGTGTGATTTATTGATATGTATTGTGAGATTGTGAAATGAATTTAAATTCTTATTAACATTCACTGTCTTTTGAAGTTAACTATGTTTTGATCTCTGAGATTTATTGTGATATTGTGTTAAATTCCTTATGACATTAATTGTCTTGAATTTAACTATGATTTTACGTATCCATCATTTATATGATTTATGAATTGTGATTTAAAGTTGTATTTGGTTAATGTTGTGCACCACTGAGACATTGTCTCAGCGATAGCTTTTCATTATCGCAGTGTAGCATCAAACGATGAAGCAGACTAAACTACTAGTACATCCAGCGAGAGATTAACGGGTATATTGAGTATACCACATTTTGCATTTTGTACTGTAATGTATGACCACTGTATGTATATATTGTTTTTGGTTTTGAGCAGTTGTAAATTAAAATTGTACATTGAGGTTGTAAAGTAAATTATGAGATATTTTGGCTTGTAAAATTTGTACTGTTTTTCTTTATCTCAGTCTTTGAAAAATTACTGTGGATTTGAATTGAGAAATATGTTGTGTTGAATTTTGTTGGAGTTTGAGATTGAGAAAAATATTGAAGTGCTTTCTACAGGTTTTTGAAGAACTGTTTTATCCAAATTACAGAGGGCACTCTGCCAAAATTTTTACAGAAATTACTATTAGTCTAAATGAGTTAGCTAATTCACTTCAGTTCAAAAAGGTTTTTAACACCTGTAAATAGTGCTCACCACTGTAAAAGAAGTAAGAAAAGTTTTTAAAATCCCTTATAGTGTATTTAATGGGTTATCAGTAGACGAAGTTGGTAATTCATTAGGTATACTACAGGATCATGTTATGCCTTACAGAGGGGTAGGGTGTGACATGGACTTCAAGGTGCGGTCATGGAGTTTTCTCTACTAAAGGTTTTGGCTAAATTTTTCCAAGGTTGAAGATGAAGTTATCTTCTGTCCATATGTTGATTAAATGTCCACTTAAGTGGAGTTAGTGGAGCACTAAGGTAAAGGTTTAATATTTGTTTAGTTAAAGTTTCGTAATTTAGTTTTTATCCCCCATTTCTTTCACTATTCTTATAATGTGTCACAATTTAATTTTTCATGACATTTTTAAAGTGTAATATCATTTATTTTTAGTGGACATTTAGGTCAAAAGACAATTCAGAGTGTCAAATGACCATAATGCCCCTGTTCGGTTTGAATTCCCAATTTTTTGGTAACAACGAGTTTTGTCGTTTTCTCGATTTTTCGTTTTTCTTTGTACTAATTAATTAATTTTTTTTTGATATTTCTAATGATATTTATACTTCAATAAGTCTTTAATTATTTCTTAAAAATATTTTTCAGGGTTCCTCGCAGTCCAGGGCTAGTCAACGGTCCACACCGCAACTTCCCGGCGCGGTCACCCATCGCTATAGTTCTCGGGTCGTTTAACTTGGTTACATTTCGTTGCTATTATTTTTTCTTTGTTTTTCTTGTATTTTCTTTTCTTTTATTTCATTATTTTATGTCTCCTCATCCATATCTAAGTATAGTTCTAGATATCCTAGCTGTCCGGACAACACTGGTCACTGGAACAGCAGAACGCACTACCAAACATAGCAGTGTTACAATTCTCCCCCCTTTAAAATAAATTTTGTCTCGAAATTTTACCTGGCATCCGTTTCTAAACAGTTGTGGGTGTTGTCTCCTCATGTCCTCTTCACATTCCAAAGTAGCTTCCTGGCCTGAATGATGGTTCCGTAGCACTTTAACCAGGTGTATCTGTTTATTCCTCAGCTGCTTCACCTCATATGCCAGAATTTCTAAGGGTTCTTCCTCATATGAGAGGTTTGGATTTACCTCAATCTCTTCAACTGATAATACATGAGATGGGTCAGATCTATACCTCCTTAACATGGACACATGGAAGATACTGTGTATCCTTTCTAGCTCTGGAGGTAATGTTAACCGATATGCCAAAGGACCCACTCTTTCTAGAACCTCATATGGTCCGATGAAACGAGGACTCCGTTTCCCCTTTCTGCCAAATCATAATCCTCTTCCAAGGAGGAACTTTAAGGAATACCTTATCACCCACTGCATATTCAATGTCTCTTCTCTTCATACCAACATCAGACTTCTGACAGTTTGATGCAGCCTTGAGTCGATCTCTGATCAATCTAATCTTTTCCTCAGTTTGCTAGACAATTTCTGGCCCAATCATCTTTCTTTCACCTACTTCATCCCAACATAGGGGAGTTCTGCACTTTCTACCATACAAAGCTTCATATGGAGGCATCCCAATGCTTGATTGGTAGCTGTTGTTATAAGCAAACTCAATCAAAGGCAAGTGTATATCCCAACTACCTTCAAACTCAATCACACAAGCCCATAGCATATCCTCCAATATCTGAATCACCCTTTCAGACTGGCCATCTGTCTGTAGGTGGAATGCTGTGCTGAAGTTCAATCTAGTTCTTAGGGCTCTCTAAAGACTACCCCAGAATCTAAAAGTGAACCTAGGATCTCTGTCAGATACAATTGATACTGGCACTCCATGCACTCTTACAATCTCATTTATGTACAATCTGTCTAATCTCTCCAAACTATAGTCCATTCGGACTGGCAAAAAGTGAGCAGACTTGGTCAGTCTATCAACTATAACCCATACTGCATCATGACTATTTTGTGTCCTTGAAAGTCCCATCACAAAATCCATAGTTATCCATTCACATTTTCACTCTGGTACTGGCAATGGATGTAACAAACTAGCTGAAACTTGATGTTCTTCCTTTACTTGCTGACAAGTTAGGCATTTGGAAATAAATTCAGCTATATCCCTCTTCATACCCATCCACCAATAATGTTCTTTCAGCCCTCTCTACATTTTAGTTCCACCAGGGTGCATAGCAAAACGAGACTCATGCGCTTCCTTCATAATGATCTGTCTCAATTCCACATCATTAGGAACGCACATTCTACCCTGATGTAGTAGTAAACCATCATATCTCATAGAGAATTCAGGTTTCTTGCCCTGCTGGACTTCTTTCAGTAGCTTCTGATATTTATTATCACTCTGAGCAGCCATTCTGATATGATCAATCAACACTGGCTGTACATGCCATGTAACTACTATCTGTCCCTCATCATAAATCTCTAAACTGGCATGTTGTGCTTTCAACTCATGTACCATGGACAAAGGAGAAACTCTGAGACTTGCCATATTCTTGCGACTTAAGGCGTCAGCCACCATATTTGCTTTTCCTGGCTGATAGTCTATTAAGCAATCATAGTCTTTAATCAGTTCTAACCATCTCCTCTGCCTCAAATTTAATTACTTCTGGGTGCCTAAGTACTTCAAGCTCTTGTGATCTGTGTAAATGTAGCATTTCTCTCTATACAAATAGTGTCTCTGTCACACCTTACCCCTCTATAAGGCATAACATGATCCCGTAGAATACCTATTGAAACTAGCGAACTTCACCTACCGATAACTCATTAAGTATCCTACAAGGGATTTTAAAACAATTTTCTTATTTTTGGTAAGTGGTGAGAATTTTCTAATAGGTATTTAAAACATTTGATTGAAATTAAAAACTAGTTAAAACTTTTGGCCCATTTTATTTTTTCGTAAATTTTATAAAAATTTTGATAGAGTTCCGTTTATATTTTGAGAAAACAGTTCTTCAAATACCTGTAACAAGACACTTCAAAAAATTTTCTCAACCACTACTTCAATTTCACAATCAATCTCAATAATTTCTCAACACATTTATCAACTTTCAAATTTCAGATCCATTATCCACTGATCATCAAAATACTAGCAATCCATTTCATTCAAACTAAATAAAATAGTTCCATTCATAGTTGATTAAGGACAAAACAATTTATATACATCCTTACAAAATTTACATTAAAAGAAATTCAACTAAAATTTATTACAAACTTTACACAAGCTTTGTACAAACTGCTCAAGACCAAATTTTCATGTCCATACATTTATGTGCAATACATATATCAAAAGCAATATTTACAGTCAGGGTATAAATTATACCCGATAACTTCAAGCTGATAGATCCTCAATCCTTAGCAGCTCATTCTGCTACTCCTCTAGTCTCTATATCTGCGACAGCAATAAAAGCTATCACTGAGTACTAGGACTCAGTGGTACACAACATACTAAAATAATCTTTATGTAGAACTTAAATTACATTTATTCAAAAATTTGACTGAACATGAGAATTAAATACAAATCATGGATTATGAGATTTTAATCCCAAACAATTTCATTTTGAAGTATCGAATCACATTTCATAAAACCCATAGTTAGATCATGCTAAAGAGAAATCACATTCCTACTGTATGTGACTTTTCGGATGTGTTTCCTGATGAATTGCCAGGATTACCTCCCGAAAGAGAAGTGCAGTTTGAAATTGATGTTATGCCTGGTGTGGACCCAATCTCCATAACACCATACAGAATGGCACCAGCAGAACTAAAAGAATTGAAAGTACAGTTGCAAGAGCTGCTTGATAAAGGCTTCATTCGCCCTAGTGTTTCACTTTGGGGAGCACCGGTGTTGTTTGTAAAGAAGAAGGATAGCACTCTCCGGTTATGCATTGACTATCGGCAGTTGAATAAGGTGACAATAAAGAACAGATACCCATTGCCCCGTATTGATGACTTATTTGATCAGTTGAGGGGTGCAACTATGTTCTCCAAAATTGACCTGAGATCAGGTTATTATCAGTTGAGGGTACAAGAGCAGAGGATTTCTAAAATTGCCTTCAGGACCCGCTATGGCCATTATGAGTTCTTGGTCATGCCATTCGGGTTAACTAATGCTCTGGCTGCTTTTATGAATCTAATGAACACTATCTTCAGACCATACCTCGACCAGTTTGTTGTGGTATTTATCAATGATATATTGGTCTATTCGAGGAATGCAGAAGAGCATGATAGACATCTGCCGATTATACTGCAGACTTTGAGGGAGAAACAGCTATACGCCAAATTATCGAAATGTGAATTTTGGCTGAAGGAGATATCCTTTTTAGGGCACATAGTATCAGCAGAGGGTATTAAGGTAGATCCTAGCAAGATTGAAGCTGTCCTTAATTGGAAGCCACCCAGAAATGTCACGGAGATTCGTAGTTTTCTAGGGTTAGCTGGATACTACCGTCGATTTGTGAAGGGATTCTCCATGTTGGCATCTCCATTGACCAAGCTACTTAGAAAGGATGTGAAATTTCAGTGGACAGACAAATACCAGCAAAGTTTTGATGAATTGAAAAGATGTTTGATAGAGGCTCCAGTCCTAACTTTACCTACACCGGGTAAAGAATATACAATTTACAGTGATGCTTCTCACAATGGGTTAGGTTGTGTATTGATGCAAGATCGAAATGTCATTGCTTATGCATCACGCCAGCTGAAACCGCATGAGAGGAATTATCCGACACATGATTTGGAGCTTGCAGCCATTGTGTTTGCTCTTAAGATCTGGAGACATTATTTGTATTGGGAAGAAGTGCTACATATACACAGATCATAAGAGTTTGAAGTATTTGAGCACCCAAAAAGAGTTGAATTTGAGATAGAGGAGATGGTTAGAGTTGATAAAAGACTATGATTGTCTAATAGACTATCAGCCAGGGAAAGCTAATGTTGTGGCTGATGCCTTAAGTCGCAAGACTATGGCAAGTCTACGGGTTACTCCTTTGTCTTTGGTGCATGAGTTAAGATCACTGCATGCCAGCTTAGAGATTAATGATGATGGGCAGACAGCAGTTGCATGGTAGGTACAACCAGTGTTGATTGATCAGATCAAAATGGCTACTCAGAATGATAAAAGGTATCAGAAATTATTAGAAGAAGTTCAGCAGGGCAAGAAACCAGAATTCTCAATTAGAGATAACGGTCTATTGCTATATCAGGGTAGAATGTGTGTTCCTAATGATGTTGATTTGAGACAAATCATTTTAAAGGAAGCACATGAGTCTCCTTTTGCCATGTACCCGGGTGGTACAAAAATGTATAGAGGGCTAAAGGAGCATTACTGGTGGATGGGTATGAAGAGAGATGTGGCAGAGTTTATATCCAAATGCCTAACTTGTCAGCAAGTAAAGGCAGAGCATCAAGTACCCACTGGGTTGTTACATCCACTACTAGTGCTAGAATGGAAATGGGAAAGAGTAACGATGGATTTTGTAATGGGACTTCCGAGGACACAGAAGAGTCATGATGCAGTATGGATCATTGTTGACAGACTGACTAAGTCTGCTCATTTTCTGCCAGTCCAAATGGACTACAGTTTGGACAGATTGGCCAGGTTGTACATTGATGAGATTGTGAGATTTCATGGAGTGCCAGCATCCATTGTATCAGACAGAGATCCTAGGTTCACTTCTAGATTCTGGGGTAGTCTTCAGAGAGCCCTAGGAACTAGATTGAACTTCAGTATGGCATTCCACCCATAGATAGATGGCCAGTCTGAGAGGGTGATTCAAATCTTGAAGGACATGCTACGGGCTTGTGTGATTGAGTTTGAGGGTAGTTGGGATACACACTTGCCTTTGATTGAGTTTGCTTACAACAACAGCTACCAATCAAGCATTGGGATGCCTCCATATGAAGCTTTGTATGGCAGAAAATGTAAAACCCCGTTGTGTTGGGATGACTTGGGTGAAAGAAAAATGATTGGACCCGAAATTGTTCAACAGACTGAAGAGAAAATTAGGGTGATCAAAGATCGACTTAAAGCTGCATCAGACCGTTAGAAGTCCTATACTGATTTGAAAAGAAGGGATATTGAGTATGCAGTGGGTGAGAAAGTTTTCCTCAAGGTTTCTCCTTGGAAGAGGATTATGAGATTCGGCAGGAAGGGGAAACTAAGTCCTCATTTTATCGGGCCATATGAGGTATTGGAAAGAGTGGGTCCTTTGGCTTATCGTTTGGCACTACGTCCAGAGTTGGAGAAGATACATAACGTCTTCCATGTATCTATGTTGAGGAGGTATCAATCAGACTCATCTCATGTACTAGTAGTAGAAGAAATTGAAGTGAATCCAAACCTCACATATGAAGAAGAACCCATAAAGATTCTGGCTTATGAGGTGAAGCAGCTATGGAACAAGCAGATACCATTGGTAAAAGTGTTGTGGAACCATCATTCGGGCCAGGAGGGTACTTGGGAACGAGAGAAGGACGTGAGGAGACAACACCCACAGCTGTTCAGAGATTGATACCAGGTAAAATTTTGAGATGAAATTTATTTAAGGGGGGGAGAATTGTAACACCCCTATTTGTATAGCCTAGTATATTTCATCATTGTCTGGCCTGAGTCAGGACAATTAAGGGGATTAGAACCATACTTAAGATAACTAGAGAAACCATAAACACAAATAATTAGTAATGTTCAATTAGTTAAGTATAAATAAGAAAAACAGAACATAAGAAGTTAAACGAGCCGAGAGTCACAGCGATGGATGACCTCCTCTGGAACGACTGTGAAGTCATTTTAAACTCAAATTTCGAATCATAAAATGTGACGCTGCGGTCTTTAGGACCCTTATGAACACAGTGGAAAAGAGAAAATCACGAAAAAGAACTGTTAAGCCAGTCAAATAATTAGGTCAGGGAGCCGGAAGAAATATGGAATTATTTGCAAACCAGGATGAACCGGCGAGGGGCAATTTGGTCAATTGACCCCAGAGTGACTCGACCTAATCACAAATAAAATCAGAGAAAAGAAAATTTCGGAATCGAGAATTAAATTAAAGAACTAATAGAAAAAAAAAAAGGGAAAATGAAAAAGTAAAGGTGATGACATCATGCATGACATCATTCATGATGCCATAAGTGTATAATTAATAAATTAATTAATTAGATTTTTTGTGGTCTTCCATAAGCCAAAATAGATATAAGAAAAGAAAAAAAAAATCAAATAGTCATATTCTTTCTCCCTTTGCCGTCTCACTCTCTTCCTAATTCCTCCATGAAAGTTTCTTCATTTAAGCTTATACTCAAGCTTAAATTTCTTCACTCAACCTTCATAACTCCCCTAAAAACCTTACTAGAGCTTGTAATCTCAACTTAAGAAGAAGATTGAAAGAAGAAAGAAGAACAAAAGATAGAGATTTGAAGTTTTAAGAAAGGTTAGTATACTAACTTTCATTTTTTTTTCTTTAAATGCATAATTAGTTACTTAGATGAACTTAGAAATTAATGAAATGAAATAAAAATATGTGGGGAGGACCAAACTGAAATTTTGGCCAGCCATGGATGTATGAGGGTATGATGTGTTTTGAATGAATTAAATGTGTTAGTAAACTTGTATGAGAATGGTAGTAAGATTGAAATGCTTAAATGTGATTAAATGCAACAATTTAGTGTGATTAGGGTTTGGAGGCCTAGGGTTTTGAGGCAAAAATTTGGAGAAATGAGTAAATGATGTGTTTGACCTATTGTGAAGTGAAAAATAGTCAATTATGACCAAATGAGTTGTGTGGGAATGGTTGGAAATTAAGTTAAATTCGAAGGGTGTATGGTTATACTTCAACTTTCAAGGACCAAAAATGAAATTTTACAAGTCCAATTGATATGGCACCAATTGGGGATGAAAATAGACATGAAATGACACAATTTTCATTTAGGAACCATGCCCAAAAAGTGACCAAAACCTAGTGAACAAATTGACCAAAGTTGGATAAGTGCGATGCACTTGCTTGTAGAAGCTGACCAAATGAACAGTGTTTGTTCATTTGGTCATAACTCGAGCTAGGCAGGTCCAAATGACCTGAAATTTTACCAGTGGTTAGATGAGATATAGACCTAAAACTTTCATGCAGAACACAAGTCCAAATTCTGCCAGCAACTAAGCCATTTGGCCACCCCAAGTTGGTGACCCAAAACTACCAGCACTAAAATTTGCCCAGAAAATCTGGGTTGTGTCTAACCCGGCAGCCCTGGTTCAAATGGCCATAACTTGAGCTAAAAAACTCCAATTGGGGTGATTTAAAAATGAGAATAAACTTAAGACAATAAGGAACATTTTCTGTGCAGAAAGTTTTGCCAAATTCTAACAGTGAAATTACCAATGGAACAGTGCAACTAAGAGCACCAAAACTGAAAATTTGACAATTTTGCCAAAAGGACTTAAGCTTTGAGAAAATGACCTAAACCAACAAATTTAATGACCAAAATGAAGGAATGGAAGCGTGAAAAACACAAGATTATACCATTGAATTCAAAAATTTTCACCTAGGGTCACATGCACCATGCAAGATTTATTTTTATCTATTTGATTTCAATGATAAACAACATATTAAAACTCTTTTAATATGTTTTTGGATCTGTATTTGCCATTTAAGATTTTAAAATTAATCAGATTAATTTTAGAACCCTAGATTAAATCAAGAACGATTACACTAACATCTTGATGTCTTTGCGGCGTATGCGTGCCTTTGAGATTCGTCTTGAGGACACGGATGGTGTCCCTCTAGCTTGTCCACACCAAGAACACCTATGGCAGCCCTTGAATAGCTTCTAAAGCTTTTTCTATTAATTAGAAAATCAAGTTCTGCCTTTTAAGAGATTAAAGATGTAAACAGGACACTAGAAACAATTTCTAGTGTTCTTAATTCAAGAGATTGATGGCTAATCTCTTTGAATTGATGAGAGATGAAGAGAAATAGCTGGAGAGGCTCAAAGTGGCGTGACAATTGAGAGGAGAGGCTGCTGGTTATGTTTTCTTTTCATAACCACACTTAAATAGCTAGGTTAACACATTAAACCCTAGCCACATGTCACCTTTTGATTAGCTCTAGGTTTAAGTGACCCAATCACATTGTGCCAAGTGTCAAACCTATATTTAATCTTGATTTTAATCATCTTACATGATTAAAAAACATTTGGCAAGCTTATGTGTTATGCCATGTGTCACCATCTCATGATGCCACGTGTCACACTGTGTAATGACCAAAATACCCCTGTGTCTTAATTTTGAGTTCTTAACCCAAAATAATTATTTTCTTCTTCTAATTAATTTATATCAAATATAAATTAATTAATTAATCTCTATTAATTAATTTCTCATTAATTAAATTCATATTTAAACACTTTAAATATATATTTAATTTATACTACACATCCAATAATCTAGATTTGGTTTCAAGTCATGCTAGGGACTTTGCAATTTAATTGCAAACCAAATCTATTTAATTAATCAATTAAACTCTTTAATTAATTAATTAAATCATATTTAAATAGGTGATAACTTGTGTATGTGTGTGACTTACTAGGCTCATCACTAATTGGCAATGGGACATGATATCAACTCTTAATATCATCAGAACTCTTTCTTACCATAAATGATTTCTCTAAATCATTTTATGAACCTCATAGACCATGGTTAACACCTAGCATAGCATGCCATGGCCACCCAATTAGTAATAAGGTTTACCTTAAATGAACCTATAATCATATGTTACCATGCACTAGAATCTCTCTGTTACAAAATCCCAACTCAAGCTGAAGTCATGGTTTATGTCAAACTCCATTTGCTATGAATATTATGTTCTCTTTTAATTCTAGTTCTTGATTAAAAGATTTTTCTCATTAGAAACTCTTTTCTGAATAAATCTATCTGTCCTGGCCAGGAACTTGAAACATCAAGAACAATTAAATGAACATAGGATTTTATCTCTATTTACTTAGAGGAACAGATTCCTTCTTGATCAACACCTACCTCCATATATAACTAGCAGGAGCCAACATATGCCCATATACCCATACATAGTACAAGTATGAAAGCAGTATCAAACTCAAACTACCTATATACAAGATAACTGTGCTATCTCAGGACTAAAGATTATATGCACTGATATGATATATGACAAAACATTGACAAGAGTAAACTCCATGTGCTTGTCATAAGTGTCACTGGTTCGGCCTACTTATCATTTATAAGTGCCTATCATGTTTGTTATATGGCATGAGACTCACCATTCCATCTTATTTATATCTCATATAAATAACTTGGAAACAAACATGAATACAATCTTTCTGGATAAGTCATGCCCTTATTATGAAGTATCCTCGATTGTGAACCTATTTATGATACTTTGTGCTAGAAATATTGTCACTCATATTCTTAACAACTTAAGAATAATATTTCTAACAAAATATCAATGGACCTTTTCTATTACACATAAATATATTATGTAAACGGAAAAGTGGAAATGCCTTTTATTATTAAAAATATGTACAAGATACATACTAAATGATATGCTCTAGGGCATACTACTAACAATCTCCCACTAGCACTAGAGCCATTCATTACAATATCTTAGACCCATATTCTCAAGATGTCAGTCTATGGCTTTATGCCCGTATTCATGGCTTTATGCCAACATTTATGGCTTTTATGCCCAATTGTGTTATCATGGCTCTTTTAGCCATACTGACTGCATACGTGGTTGACGTTCTGCGTCCCATGGTATGACGGCCCGAGGCACCACGGTGTCCAGTGCCAACGACCTGTTATCCAGTTTAGTCAGCCTGTCATAGGTTACTTGGGCAGTGAAATTTATTAAAATAAGTTAAGAACATTAGTAAATAAAAAAAATATATTAGAAATTAAGTAAATGAGTAAGATGACCTAAAATAAATGAGAATAGTTATTTATTAGAAAGAATCGAAATGAACTGGACCGATATCAAAATTTACTTATTATGAAACAGTCAGAGACAACCTAGCAAGTATAGAGAAAATGCTAAAAGATTAGCAAAGAAAATTATAACATAAACAAATATTGAAAATGTGACTTATATAATAATATAAGCATAAATTTATTATTTTCAGATCATTTTTCTTTGTACATTATTACTGTACATTGGCGAAATAAACACTTTCAAAGAAGACTAAATTAGGATAAACCATATTAAATTTTAGAAACCGCATGTGAAGTATAAATAAATCTTAATTATTTGAATTATGTTTTATTTCTATCTTTATTTGTATATTATTTCCTTGTTATATTATTGCACCACTAAGCAGCAATGCTTAGCGCGATGGAATTGTTTCCTCGCAGTAGTCAAGCTAGAACCCCGGACGTTTGGTGGAAATTTTGAGAGTTCAGATCTGCAGTGTCAAAGGTTGTCACCTCTCGGAATGCATGTAGAGAGGGCTCACATTAAGCATATAATGTATTTTGTGTATTTTAATTATTTCTCATATTGTAATATAAATTAGCAAATTGTAATTAATTTGTATATCATGTAAATTATGAAATTTTGTAATTATTTTGTAAATTATGTAAATTAAGGAAATTTGAAAATTTTGCTTATGTAAATTGAGAATGTTTACATATGAATTGAGTACGAATGGAAATGTATGGAAATGATTATGAAATTGAGTTATATGAATGAGATGTGAATTATGAGATGAATGATTGAGAAATGAAATTGAAAAAAGTTGAGATTTGATATTGGAGTTTGAGAGTGATGAGATATAAATATTGGAAGTGTTTTCATGAGTTAGAAGAACTGTTTTCTCCATTTTTAGTCGGTACTCCGCCGGATTTTCTTTAAAATTTTCGAAACCTCAAATAAATAATAATTTTGATAAATGGCTTAAATAAATTATATTCCATAAACTATATTCAAAACTATGACAAAAAAATTAATTAAGGAAAAAAATAGAGTGTGCCGGTACACCGTGTGACATATCTTACCCGGATATACTGTAGACGGGTAAGGGGTATCACAGGTAGATTATTAGTAGTAAGCCCTAGAGCATATCATTTAGTATGTATCTTGTGCATGTTTTTATTAATAAAAGGCATTTCCACTTTTCCGTTTACATAAGATATTTATGTGTAATAGAAGAGGACCATTGAAACGTTGTTAGAAATTCTATTCTTAAGTTGTTAAGAATACGAGTGACAGTATTTCTAGTACAAAGTATCATAAATAGGTTCACAATCGAGGATACTTTATAATAAGGACATGACTTATCCAGAACGATTGTATTCATGTTTGTTCCCAAGTTATTTATATGATATATAGATAAGATAGAATGGTGAGTCTCATGCCATATGACAAACATGATAAGCACTTATAAACGATAAGTAGGCCAAACCAGTGACACTTATGACAAGCACATGGAGTTTACTCTTATCAATGTTTTGTTATAAATTATATCAGTGTATATAATCTTTAGACCTGAGATAGCACAGTTATCTTGTATATAGGTAGTTTGAATTTGATACTACTTTCATACTTATACTATGTATGGATATATGGGCATGTGTTGGCTCCTACTAGTAATATATGGAGGTAGGTGTTGATCAAGATGGAATCTGTTCCTCTAAGTAAATAGAGATAAAATCCTATGTTCATTTAATTGTTCTTGATATTTCAAGTTCCTGGCTAGGACAGATAGATTTATTCAGAAAAGAGTTTCTGACGAGAAAATCTTTTAATCAAGAACTGGAATTAAAAGAGAACATAATATTCATAGCAAATGGGGTTTGACATAAACCATGACTCCAGCTTGAGTTAGGATTTTGTAACAGAGAGATTCTAGTGCATGGTAACATATGATTGTAGGTTCATTTAAAGTAAACCTTATTACTGATTGGGTAGCCATGGCATGCTATGCTAGGTGTTAACCATGGTCTACGAGGTGTATAAAATGATTTAGAGAAATTATTTATGGTAAGAAAGAGTTATGATGATATTAAGAGTTGATATCATGTCTAATTGCCTATTAGTGATGAGCCGAGTAAGTCACACACATACACAAGTAATCACCAAATTAAATATGATTTAATTAATTAAGTAAAGAGTTTAATTAATTAATTAATTAATTAGGTTTGGTTTGCAATTAGATTGCAAAGTCCCTAGCATGACTTGAAACCAAATATAAGTTATTGGATGTATAATATAAGTTAAATTTATATTTAAAGTGTTTAAATATGAATTTGATTAATGAGAAATTAATTAATAAAGATTAATTAATTAATTTATACTTGATATAAATTGATTAGAAGAAGAGAAATAATTATTTTGGATTGAGAACTCAAAATTAAGACACAGGGGCATTTTGGTCATTTCACAGGGTGACATGTGGCACCATGTAATGGTGACACATGGCATTACATATAAGCTTGCCAAATGTCTTTTAATCATATAAGATGATTAAAATTAAGATTAAATATAGGTTTGACACTTAGCACAATGTGATTGGGTCAATTAAACCTAGAACCAATCAGAGGGTGACATGTGGCAAGGGTTTAATGTGGTGACCTAGCTATATAAGTGTTGTTATGAAAAGAAAATAACACAACCAGCTGCTGTTCTCATTTGTGCCACCACCTTGAGGCTCTCCCTCTCTTCTTCTTCATCTCTCATCTATTCCAAGAGATTAGAAAACAATCTCTTGAATTAAAAATACTAGAGATCGCTTCTGGTGTCTTGTTTACATCTTTAATCTCTTAAAAGGCAAAATTTGATTTTCTAATTAATAGAAAAAGCTTTAAAAGTTGTTGAAAGGCTGCCATAGGTGTTCTTAGTGTGAAGAAGCTAGAGGGACAACATCTGGTGTCCTGAAGACGCATCTCAAAGGCACAAATGCACTGCAGTGCATCAAGAGGTTGGTATGTTTGTTCTTGATTTAATCTAGGGTTCTAAAATTAATCTGATTAATTTTAAAATCTTAAATGGAAAATGCAGATCCAAAAACATATTAAAAGAGTTTTAATATGTTGTTTATCATTGAAATCAAATAGATAAAATTAAATCTTGCATGATGCATGTGACCCTAGGTAAAAATTTTTGAATTCAATGGTATAAACTTGTGTTTTTCACGCTTTCGTTCGTTCAGTCCACACCAAGATCACCTAAGGCAACCCTTGAACAGCTTCTAAAGCTTTTTCTATGAATTAGAAAATCAAGTTTTACCTTTTCAAAGATTAGAGATGTAAACATAACATTAGAAACAATTTCTAGTATTTTTAATTCAAGAGATTGTTTGCTAATCTTTTGGAATTGATGAGAGATTAAGAAGAAGAGAGAATGGCAGCCTCAAGGGTGGTGGCAAAAAGGGAGGCAACAGCTTGTTGTCTTTTGTTCTTTCATCCTTACACTTATATAGCTAGGTCACCACTTAAAACCCTTGCCACATGTCACCTTCAGATTGGCTCTAGGTTTAATTGACCCAATCACATTGTGCCAAGTGTCAAACCTATATTTAATCTTAATTTTAATCATCTTATATGATTAAAAGACATTTGGCAAGCTTATATGTAATGCCATGTGTCACCATCACATGGTGCCACATGTCACCCTGTGAAATGACCAAAATGCCCCTGTGTCTTAATTTTGAGTTCTCAATCCAAAATAATTATTTCTCTTCTTCTAATCAATTTATATCAAATATAAATTAATTAATTAATCTTTATTAATTAATTTCTCATTAATCAAATTCATATTTAAACACTTTAAATATAAATTTAACTTATATTATACATCCAATAACTTATATTTTGTTTCAAGTCATGCTAGGGACTTTGCAATCTAATTGCAAACCAAACCTAATTAATTAATTAATTAATTAATTAATTAAACTCTTTACTTAATTAATTAAATCATATTTAATTTGGTGATTACTTGTGTATGTGTGTGACTTACTCGGCTCATCACTAATAGGCAATTAGACATGATATCAACTCTTAATATCATCATAACTCTTTCTTACCATAAATGATTTCTCTAAATCTTTTTATACACCTCGTAGACCATGGTTAACACCTAGCATAGCATGCCATGGCCACCCAATCAGTAATAAGGTTTACTTTAAATGAACCTACAATCATATGTTACCATGCACTAGAATCTCTCTGTTACAAAATCCTAACTCAAGCTGGAGTCATGGTTTATGTCAAACCCCATTTGCTATGAATATTATGTTCTCTTTTAATTCCAGTTCTTGATTAAAAAGTTTTTCTCATTAAAAACTCTTTTCTGATTAAATTTATCTGTCCTGGCTAGGAACTTGAAACATCAAGAACAATTAAATGAATATAGGAATTTATCCCTATTTACTTAGAGGAATAGATTCCATCTTGATCAACACCTACCTCCATATATAACTAGTAGGAGTCAGCACATGCCCATATGCCCATACAGAGTACAAGTATGAAAGTAGTATCAAACTCAAACCACCTATATACAAGATAATTGTGCTATCTCAGGTCTAAAGATTATATGCACTTATATGATTTATCACAATACATTGACAAGAGTAAACTCCATGTGCTTGTCATAAGTGTCACTGGTTCGACTTGCTTGTCATGTATAAGTGCCTATCATGTTTGTTATATGGCATGAGACTCACCATTCCATCTTATTTACATCTCATATAAATAACTTGGGAACAAACATGATTACAATCTTTCTGGATAAGTCATGTCCTTATTGTGAAGTATCCTCGATTGTGAACCTATTTATGATACTTTGTGCTAGAAATACTGTCACTCATATTCTTAACAACTTAAGAATAGAATTTCTAACAAAATATCAATGGTCCTTTTCTATTACACATAAATATATAAAGTAAACAGAAAAGTGAAAATGCCTTTTATTAATAAAATATAAACAAGATACATACTAAATGATATGCTCTAGGGCATACTACTAACAATCTCCCACTAGCACTAGGGCCATTCGTTACAATACCTTAAACCCATCTTCTCATGAGGTCGGTCTAATTGAGCTTGTGATAAAGGCTTAGTGAATGGATCAGCTAGATTTTCAGTTGATGCAATTTTCTGCATTGTTGTATTGCCTTGCCCAACTATTTCTTTGATAATATGGCAGTGCCTTTCTATGAGTTTGGATTTCTAGTGAGACCAGGATTTCTTATATCTAAGCGACTTCCTTTCCAAAGATCGATGCGACAATATACTCACTCGATGAGTGGAATCTGCAGTCGTACTTTGTTTGAAACTCTTCCAACTGACTGTACCTCCATTACAAATGAACACATACCCAAAGGTAGACTTTCTATCATCAATATCTGATTAGAAATCAGAATCAGTGTAACCATCCAATTGCAAGTCTCCACCTCCATATATCAAGAATAAATCCTTAGTTCTTATCAAGTACTTAAGGATATTCTTGACAGCTATCTAGTGTTCCAAACCTAGATTGGATTGATACCTGCTAGTCAAACTAACAGCATATGCGATATTCGGCCTAGTACACAACATTGCATACATCAAACTTCCAATAACCGAAGCATATGGAATCCTGGCCATTTTAGCTCTTTCTTCAGGTGTCTTTGGAGATATCTCTTTAGAAAGGTGGATACCATGTCTTACTGGTAACAATCCTTTCTTGGAATCAAACATGTTAAACCTCTTTAACACCTTTTCCAAGTATAGACTTTGGGATAAACTAATTATTCTTTTCGCTCTATCTTTATAAATGTGAATCCCAAGAATATAGGTTGCCTCCCCTAAGTCTTTCATAGAGAATGCATTTGACAACCATATCTTCATAGTTGTCAACATACCTGAGTCATTACCTATCAACAGAATATTATCCAAATATACGACAAGAAAAATGATCACACTATCACTAACCTTCTTGTATAGACATGGTTCATCCTCATTTTTGACAAAATCAAATGACTTAATGGCTTCATCAAAACGGATGTTCCAACTCCTCAAAGCTTGTTTTAACCCATAAATGGATTGCTTTAGGTTGCGCACTTTGGAACTATCTTGGGATTCAAAAACCCCTAGGTTGTTCCATGAAAATGTTTTCTTCAATGTATCATTTGAGAAAAGTTGTTTTGACATCCAACTGTCAAATCTCATAATCATAGTATGCAGCTATTGCTAATAGAATCCTAATTGATTTAAGGAACACAATAGGCGAGAAAGTCTCCTCATAGTCGATTCCTTGCCTTTGGCGAAAACCTTTCGCTACTAGCCTTGCTTTATAGGTCTCTACTTTTCCATCAAAAACAATTTTCTTCTTGAAAATCCATTTGTTCCCTATAGATACAATATCTTCAGGTGGGTAAATAAGATCCCAAATTTTATTCTTATACATGGAATCAATCTCGGATTTCATAGTATCAATCCATTTTAAAGAGTCTGTATCTGATATAGCTTCTTCATAAGTAAGTGGATCATCTCCATGATCTACTTCTTTATGAGTAGACAACTCTTGTTCTTCTTCATGAAGGAAACCATATCTCACTGGTGGGTGAGATACCCTGGTTGTTCTATGAGGAACAGTTGTAAATGTTTCATCAATAGTTGTAGGTTGACTAGATGGATCTATATCCATCTGATCTGTTGGTTAATCAGAATTCTCCAATTCTAACTCTATTTGCCTTCCTTTGCTTTCTTCTTGAACAAATTGTTGTTCAAGAAATGTGGCATCTCTACTTACTACAACCTTTTGTGATGTAGGCAAATAAAAATAATACCCAAAACTACCATTTGGATATCTAACAAATTGACCATTTTCTGATCTTGTGACACCCCTTACCCGTCTACAGTATAGCCGAGCAAGTTATGCCACTCAATGTGCCGGAGCACCAATTTATGTTTCTATTACAATTTATCCCTTTATAATTCATTTATTTTCAATTTTGATAAATCTGAATTTAACCACAAATTTTATAGAAAATCCGGCAGGGTACCGGCTGTAAATTGAAAAAACAATTCTTCTAAACCTGTTTAAAAACACTTCTAAAATAATTTCCAAATCCAAACTCCATTATATATATTCAAGTCAATCTCAAAATCTCAATCTCAATCACGATATTATTTTCAAAACTTTTCTGTTCACTTCATCACTTGAAGCATATTCACAAATAATTCTCAACATTTCATTTATCAACATATATAATGCAAAAAATCTCAATAAGATGAAATTTCATATATTTACATTAATACATAATTACAGGAGTTTATAGTTACAATCCAAATTAATACAAAATGCCAAAATACAAAATACTCCCAAAATCCTATGTCCTACCATATCCACTGCAGGTGTGAGGTGACTCGGGACTCCGGATGCAAATCTGAAGGCTCACTCGGTCTGATGTCTGCTGCTCTCACCAGCTAGGTCTCCAGTACCTGTGCTGGAAAAAGCAACACGCTAAGCAATTCTGCTTAGTGGTAACAATATAAAATAAAATAAAATGAAATAAAATAAAATAAAACAAAGATGCAGAATGTGTCTTTACAATTTTTGGTAGACTTAACTTCTGATATTATTTGCATTATTATTCAATTAAAATTTTGGTAAGGTTCTTTAACATTGCCCGAGTAACCCATACTAATTGACTGGACTGGATAAATGGGTAAACTGGCACTAGGTACTAAGTACCTCGGACCATCACACCATCGGTCACATTGTGTCTCCCGGTGTGCAACAGAACAACTAATAAGCTATAATAATGATCAGAGTTAAAACCCAAGTATATCAACTCAAATAACATAGCCAAAGGCTATTATTTCACAGAATGGCATGGAAAGCCACGAAACACAGAATGGCATAAAGCCATATGCAGTACTGCTAACAGAACCCTAATGGCATGCCAAGTTATCCAAACCAAACTTGTTAGGTGTACTAGGGCATTTTACACTTTTGAGTTTTATAATTTTTGAATTTCAAGTTTTGGTGTTACTATTCACTTCATTAGTCAACCAAAATGTTGACTTTTGCATAGACAATAGGTACATTGGTTTTAATACTCCCAACATATCACATTTTGCATTCAAAATTTGTTGGTATTGGTTGCCCATACCATTTCTAAGCTTAATGCTAATTGAGCAGAAATTTCAGTTTTCTTGCTTCATTTTTATTGTTCTATTAGTCATTTTTACAGTGGGAATTTAGCAAAATGATCAACATGAAAGTTGTTCCTTATTTTGTCTAGATGAATTTCCTTTTTGAATCACTCTATTTGGAGTTTTGTAACTCAAGTTATGGTCCAAAAACCACAACTGGCCAGATTGAAAATTTTCTGGGCTGACCATATCTACAGTGCAGTGAACAGTGACTGCAACTCACTTGTTGGATAGGTTCTGGTCATAATTTGGGGTAGGTTTCTTCATAAAAGTTGTTGGTCTATATCTTAGCTTATTTCTGGCAAAATTTCAGGTAAATTGGACCTTTCTACATTGAGCTATGGCCAAATGAACAATCACTGTTCATTTGGTCATTCTGCAAAATCAGATTGCAGGTCACCGACTGCAACTCACTTGTTGGATAGGTTCTGGTCATAATTTTTGGTAGGTTTCTTCATGAAAGTTGTTGGTCTATATCTTATCTTGTTGCTAGTAAAATTTCAGGTCAATTGGACCTTTCTACATTGAGTTATGGCCAAATGAACTATCACTGTTTATTTGGTCATTCTGCAGAAACAGCCTGCAGGTCACCCAGATTTGAGCAAGCTTTTGGTCCACTTGGTTTGGTTTTATGGGCATGGTTTCTTCACCAAAGTTGTGCCATTATGTGTCTAGTTTCATGTCTAATTGGCCTTGCACCAATTGAACCTCTACAATTCAAGTAATGGCTGTCCAAACCTACTAGACTCAAGTCCAATTCTGCAGGTCCCTTTCATGGCAGCCACACCAAACCCAATCCCATCACTCAACACATTTCATTTTTTATTTAAATAGAACTAAATGGTCACTAATTGACCATTAAAACCTATTTTCATCATCACATGGTCAAAATCCCATTTTTATACCCAAACCCTAACCCTAACTTCTCAAATCATGCATTTAACTTGCATTTCATCAATCCACTTAGTAAATACATATTGTGGGCAGCCATAATAGTCTTTTAATTTCATTAAACTCAACCCAATCAAACCCTAACCATGGATGCCCAAAATCTAGGGTTTCCATCCAAATGGTATTCAATAATTATTCTTTGCAATTCACACTTATTCAAGTCCCTAAACATGTACTCAAAGTAAAAATTTAGGGTTAGGTCACTAACCTTAAAGGAGTGAGCTTTCCAATTTGCTAAAGTTCTTCCTTTCCTTTTCTTTTTGCTCCCAAAAGGATCACTAAGATGATAGAACAATTTTTTGTGTTGGGAAATTTAGGTTTTAATGGATAGAAACCCAAGAAATCAAGCTTGGGTAAAGCTTGGTTATGGAGGGCAAAGGGGGAGGCAAGGAAGGAGAGAAGAAGAGCAGATGGTGGTTCACGACTTTTGGACTTCTTTTCTTTTTTTTTCTGCCAATTAAGTCTTTTTAAATACCTTGGTGGCATG